>NC_133620.1:422112127-422412127 GCF_048593235.1 Sminthopsis crassicaudata | reverse complement strand
AAAAATATTATTAAAACATTTTCAAAAGTCTTCTAATCATATATATTTTTATTCACAAGATAAGTGTATATTATCAGATGCCTGAATTGTAAATTAGTTTATTATATAGCAGCATGTTAAAGAATTAAATGACTACAAGAAAAAGAAAGAGAGAACTGAAGATTTATGCAAACACTGGAAACACCATATAAATGTCCCCAAATGTCTGGTTAAAAAAGCTTTCTTTCAAAAAGTGAACAGTCTTACAGCAATAAGATAAATTTCTTGTAATCAGGAGTCTGAGATTTTAACCTTGATCCCATCATCCATATCTTGGGAGGCCCCTGAAAAGTCACTTCTATTTATTTTTAATATAGTCTATGTCTTTCGATCACCTGAGACTTCAAAATCATTACTATTTTAACACTTACATGGTACTTTATATGTCAAAAGAAGTTATAATCATTTATCAAATATCACTTGATGTTTTATAGATGAATAAACAAAGGCACCAAAAAGTCATGACTTCCAAATTCACCAAGTAAGGCACTTTAATAGCTAAGGCTAGAACTCATCATGTTTGAATCACCAGACTAAATTGCCTCTTTAACCTTTCTATTCCTTCCAAATAATAGAAAAAAAATAATGCTTGTAAGTAGCCCTGAAAGAGTATTGCAAGGGCTTATAGATAAAATTGTTAGGAAGGAAGGGTCTTAGTAGGTCACCTAGTCCATTTACTGCTTCCACATAGACAAGACTTCCTAAGAGTATGAAAGGGAGGGAATTCTTCCATCATGTAATAATAACCTCACCCATTATCCAACACACCTATATTAAGAAAGTCCTTTCACTGTGAGCTGTAAGATTCCCAGTTCTTTATATTTAAGTATTTCTCAGATAACAAACTATCCTTCAATATTTTAATTCAATATAAATACACATTCATTCAGTGTCTGTCTATGTCTAAGCCATGATATTTAGTTCTGGAGAATTTCTATTTTTAAACTAAAGCATTTGTTTATTCATTTTAAAGTAAATGCCTGGTAAGGAAACCCCTACCAGTGGAAATCAGTATTTCATCTTGCAAGTAAGTGGTACAGTGGATTGAGTACTGGGCCTGGAGGACTACCTTTCTTATTTCAAATCTGGTCTCACATCTTTACTAGTTCTGTTACCTTTGGCAAATAGTTTAACCTTGTTTCCCTCAGCTTCCTTATTTTTAAAATGATCTGGAGAATGGCAAACCATACCAGTGTCTCTGCAAAGAAAACCCCTAATAAGTTACTATATATATATATATATATATATATATATATATATATATATATATATATATATATATATATATATATATATATATATGACTAAATAAATACTAAATAAATACTAAACAATGATAACAGTATTTCAGATGAAATATGTCATTTTAATTTCTTGAAGCAGTAAGAAATTAAATGACAAGAATATCATTTCAGATATATGACATGATTTTCTCTCTTTCTGACTCTGAGGTAGACTTTCCATTTTACCAAATTCTGTCACCTGAGAAACTATTGTTCATTTGTTCAGACCTGGCTGACTCTTTCTGACCCCCATTATGGGGTTTTCTAGGCAAAGATATTAATGTGCTTTGCCATTTCCTTCTGTATTGGAATAAGGCAATATAGAGGTTAATTGATTTGTCTAGGGTCACACAGCTATTACGTTTTTGAGGCCAAATTTGAATAAGGTTTTCCTAACTACAAATCTAGCTCTCTAATAGCTGAGTCACCTAGCTGCCTAAGATAGATGGGTGCTAAGTATTTCATAGATAGGAAGCAAACCATGTTCTCAAGTCATTGATTCTATGAGGGGAATATATTATTATGGTTTATACTCAATTCAGACCAATCTCCTTCTAGTTTAGGTCTGAAATTTCAGCTGAAAAGAGATATCTGAAATCCATTCAATAGTTAAGCAAAAGAAATTCACTTAGTAAGGAAAGAAGTAAGGAAAGAGATTCCCATTTTAGATAAACATTAACTTAAGAAAAATTTCCCAATATGTATCTTGCTGCTGGCTTGTGGTCACAAATTAGAGAGAAAGTTCCAGTCTCTACTGATCTGGATGCTTTATAGGCAATTGATGATGAAACTTCATCAATGGTAGAAAATCTTGAGACAATTAGATCCCAAAAGCAGTTTCAATATTAATTAAGTAACAACTAGCTTAACTTGTATAGTCAGTGTTTGGAATATTACTATCACAAATCTTTATCTAAGAATAGTAATATAATATATATTAATGCATTACATATAGATACATATATAATTAAAATTTAATTTAATTTCAAATATTATCTTTTGTAGAGGGAGAGATCATTACTCATTTTTTGTGGGGGAAATGAAGGAGGAGTAATAAAAGGCATTGTGTATAACGTGAAATTTGAACTGTACTGTTAAAAAAAAAAAAAAAAAAAAAAAGATAAGATTCCCCAAGATGAGAAATGAGGAGAAAAATCACAACAGATGTGGGAGATTAGTTGATCAAAGGTACAATATCCAGAGGTAAATTTCATGGAGAGAAAACAAGGAAACACCTATTGGACTAGTTTACAGAGAAAGGAAAAAGAGATAAAGGAAGTGATGTGGCACAACTTGAGTGGCTAGATAGAGAAGAGTCTAATAATGGACTTCTTCCAAAAGATGTGTGAGAATTTTGTTTGAAGAACATTTAGGTGGCACAATGAATGGAATTCCAGGCCTCAAGTCAAGAAGAATTGAGTTCAAATCCAGTCTCAGGAACTTACTAAATGTAAGTCACTTAATCTTTGTATGCCCCAGTTAAAATGGGAATAAAAATAGCACCTATCACTTAGGATTGTTATGAAAATCAAATGAGATAATTTTAAAAAGATTTAGGATATTAGGATATAAATATTAAATGATATTATCTGGCAAATAGTAATGTTTGAAACAGGATTTCAACTCAGAGCTTCCTGATTCCAGTTGCAGCACTCTATCCAGTATACTACCTAGCTGTATGTGTGTGTGTGTGTGTGTGTGTGTGTGTGTGTATGTGTGTGTGTGTGTGTGTGTGTGTGTGTGTGTGTGTGTGTGTGTGTATCCTAGGTATTATTATTGTTTCATCCTAGGAAAAATAGATCAATATTAATTACTTCTGAGTACATATATGTGTACATGTGGTGAGGATTCAGACTTCATTTTAGAACATCATATTGATGTCTATGTGGAAGATAGCTTAGAGTGGCTTAAACTTAGAGGAAAGGGAGGAAGCACAATGAAGAAATTATTCCTCTAAGCAAGGTGAGAGATTATGAGGTTTTGAATTATAGTAGAAATTTAGGAATGGAGAACATATAATACATGTAAGAAATATTTTATAGTCACAATGATTGTTGAATCTCTAAAAACAGCTTCACAAAACCACTGAAACTTGAGGTAGTATACCTTCCAGCTTGGAAACAGAGTCCCACTTTAACAATGAATTAAAAGTCAAGTAATATGTTGGGAAAAATGGGCAGACAACAAAGATTAGACTTAAATAAATACAAACAAATGACTTTACGAGACATCAAGAATCAAACAAAAGTAAAAGAATGAAGAATACCTTGTTAAAAAAAAAAAAAAAACTGACCTCAAAAATAGATCCAGGAAAGATAATTTTAAAATTATTAGATTACTTGGAAGCTATGATCAAAAAGAAAGGAAAAAAGGAATGATTGGAGAAGGAAACAGGAAGGAAGCAAAGAAATTAATATTCATGTAAGCATTTAGAGATATAAAATTTAACTTAAGAATTGCTTTGGGGGGTGGAGTCAAGATGGCGGAGAAGATACACATGACTCTGTGAACGTCCTTACTCCCTCACAATCAATTAGATACAATCAGCCTCAGAAATAGCACTGGACTGATAGAATCCTCAAGGACTGGAAGCACGACTTACCAGCTGAAGAGAATCTGGAGTTTCAACAGAAAAGGTCAGTTCCCAGGGGAGGAAGAAGAGAGGCCACCACAGACGGCTGGGTGCTAGCACATTGCGCAGATCACACTGGGGAGGGCTCTGGGATCAGAGAAGCCACTGAGATAGAAGAATCTGGCACAGGCTGTTAGCTCTTCTCTGCTTATAAAACAGCAGTTCAGAAGAGAAATCTAAGCCACTTTAAAAAGCCAGATTGGATCTTCCCCAATCCCAGAGGTGACTCAGCAGATCTAGGCACTGTGGGTGCGGCCAACATAGGCTTTCCTAGCTATCACCTGTGAGTAGTTAAGAGATTGAGAAGTGGGCGGATACAACTCAAGGTAATACATAACCCCTGGCTCAGCTGGAGGCTGTGGAACTCAGCTCCTGGAAGTCCCAGAGAAGCAGAACCTTTGAACTAGGGACCACGGTTTCTGGCAGACACTTCCAGTTTGAGCACAGGGGCTTTTCACATCACCTGCTGCAGACATCCACACCCCACTTGGACGCATAGGCCGGGCTTTGTGTCGCCTTTACTGATCAGTCTCAAAACTCAGGAAAGCCACTAGAACACAGCGCGCTCAAAGCACAGCAGTGCTGATCACCTGTGAGGCACTTCCAGGGAGGGGGTGGGAAACTCTCTCCCAGAGCTCTCTCTTAGCTCAGGCACAGGGGCAACTGCATCCACCCAGTCTGGGAGAAAGCTGGTAAAGAAATAAATAAATAATTTCCTACCTCAGGGACAGACCCCAAAAGATTTTTTAAGTATGAGCAAAAAGTCAAGAAAAACTACAGATTCCTTCTACACAGAGAAAGAATGGGTATCCAACCCTGAGGAGGTTAACAGCAGAGAGTCAGCAGATAACAACCTAAAGGGGAATGATACCTGCCCTCCATCACATAACTCTCTCCTCTTAGAGACTATTAAAAAGCTAAGAGAGTTTGAAGAAAAATGGATAAAGGAAAGGGAAGCTATGATAGAGAATAACAACGTCCTGAAATTGGAGTTGGAAAAAATAAAGAATTCACAGGAGATGAGGGAAACATAATTAGTGAATTAGAAAAGGTTAAAAAATCACAGGAAAGTAGGATTTCTGAATTGGAAAAGATAAAAAAGTCTCAAGAAAATAGAATTTCTGAATTGGAAAAAGAAAATAATTCTCAAAAAAAATTAGGGAAATGGAAAAAAATTCAATAGAGCAAAATAATTCATTTAAAAATGAAATTGGGCATTTACAAAAAGAACTAAAAACTGTGAAAGAAGAAAATAACTCCTTAAAATTCAGGATGGAACAAATAGAAATGAATTATTCACAGAGAAGCCAAGAATCAGTCAAACAAAACAAACAAACAAAAAAAAAAAATGAAAAGCTGGAAAATAATGTCAAATACTTACTGGGAAAATCTATAGACCTGGAAAATAGATCTAGGAGAGATAATCTACAGATCATTGGACTTCCCGAAAACTATGACCAAAAAAAGAGCCTAGATTCTATTTTACAAGAAATTATCAAAGAGAACTGTCCACAGATAATAGAAACAGAAGGGAAAATAGATGTGGAAAGAATTCATCGAACTCCTTCTGAAATAGACCCTAAAAAAAGAACACCACGGAATATTGTGGCTAAGCTGCAGAATTACCACACAAAGCAGAAAATCCTGCAAGCAGCTAGAAAAAAAACAATTTAAATACCAAGGTGCCACAATAAGGGTCACTCAAGATCTGGCTGCCTCCACATTAAAAGATAGAAGGGCCTGGAACCTGATATTCCGTAAGGCAAAAGATCAAGGACTGCAACCAAGAATGAACTACCCAGCTAAGTTTAGCATCTTTTTCCATGGAAGAAGATGGTCATTCAATGAAACAGAGGAATTCTATATGTTTCTAAGAAAAAAACCAGACTTAAACAAAAAATGTGATCTACATCCACAAGACTGAAGAGAAACAGAAAAAGGTACACAGAACCCTTGAGAACTGTATCTCTGTTGTGGATATAAAAGAAAAAAAGGGGGGTGTAGTAAAGGGAAGGAGGTCGGTTCAGAAAAAGGGGAAGGAGTGATAAAAAGAGGGAAACTACATCCCAGGAAGAGACATAGAAAATACACCATATCTGAGGGAACTTAGTGAGGGGGAGAATCATTGTGTGAATCTTACTCTCATTAGGAGAGGCTCAAAGAGTAAATAATTAACATATTTGTTTTTCAGAGAATTTTCTCTCACCTCATTAAAAGGGGGGAAAGGAAAAGGGAAAAGGAAAAGGAGAATAAGTGAAGGGACTTGGAGGGAGGGGGGAGGGATCCTAAAAAAAAAAAAAAAAAAAAAAAAAGAGGGAGGGTTGCGCATCACAAGGGGGGTCTGTAAATTAAATATCGGGGAGGGGGATCAGGGGGGTCAAGGGAAAAAAGTATAATCTGGGGATAATACGATGGCAGGAAATACAGAATTAGTAATTTTAACTGTAAATGTAAATGGGATGAACGATCCCATCAAACGGAGACGGATAGCAGATTGGATCAAAAAGCAGAACCCTACAATATGTTGCCTACAGGAAACACACTTAAAGCAGGGAGATACATACAGAGTAAAGGTAAAAGGTTGGAACAGAGCCTATTATGCTTCAGGTAAAGCCAAAAAAGCAGGGGTAGCTATCCTTATCTCAGATCAAGCAAAAGCAGAAGTAGATCTCGTTAAAAAAGATAAGGAAGGAAACTATATCCTGCTGAAAGGTAGCATAAATAATGAAGCCATATCAATACTAAACATATATGCACCAAGTGGTATAGCATCTAACTTTCTAAAGGAAAAGTTAAGAGAACTGCAAGAAGAAATAGACAGTAAAACTATAATAGTGGGAGATCTCAACCTTGCACTCCCAGATTTAGACAAATCAAACCACAAAACAAACAAGAGAGAAATTAAAAAAGTAAATAGAACATTAGAAAAACTAGGTATGATAGACCTTTGGAGAAAACTGAATGGCAATAGGAAGGAATATACTTTCTTCTCAGCAGTTCATGGATCCTATACAAAAATTGACCATATATTAGGACATAAAGATCTCAAAATTAAATGTAGGAAGGCAGAAATAATAAATGCCTTCTTCTCAGACCACAATGCAATAAAAGCTACATTCAGTAAAAAGTTAGGGGTAAATAGACCAAAAAGTAATTGGAAAATGAATAATCTCATCTTAAAGAATGACTGGGTGAAACAGCAAATTATAGAAACAATTAATAATTTCACCCAAGATAATGACAATGATGAGACATCATACCAAAATCTGTGGGATGCAGGTAAAGCAGTAATAAGGGGAAATTTTATATCTTTAGAGAAGATTAACGAATTGGGCTTGCAACTTAAAAAGCTAGAAAAAGACCAAATTATAAACCCCCAACTAAAAATTAAACTTGAAATACAAAAATTAAAAGGAGAAATCAATAAAATTGAAAGTAAAAAAAACTATTGAATTAATAATAAAACCAAGAGTTGGTTTTATGAAAAAGCCAATAAAATAGATAAACCTTTGGTAACTTTGATCAGAAAAAAGAAAGAGGAAAATCAAATTATTAGTCTTACAAATGAAAAGGGGGATCTTTCCACCAATGAAGAGGAAATTAGAGAAATAATAAGGAGTTACTTTGCCTAACTTTATGCCAATAAATTTGATAACTTAAGTGAAATGGATGACTTCCTCCAAAAATATAGGCTCCCTAGATTAACAGAGGAGGAGATAAATTGCTTAAATAGTCCCATTTCAGAAAAAGAAATAGAACAAGCTATTAATCAACTCCCCAGGAAAAAATCCCCAGGGCCAGATGGATTCACATGTGAATTCTACCAAACATTTAAAGAACAATTAGCCCCAATGTTATATAAGCTATTTGAAAAAATAGGGGATGGTGGAGTCCTACCAAACTCCTTTTATGACACAGACATAGTACTGATACCTAAACCAGGTAGATCGAAAACTGAGAAAGAAAACTATAGACCAATTTCCTTAATGAATATTGATGCTAAATTTTTACATAAGATATTAGCAAAAGATTTCAGAAAATCATCCCTAAGATAATACACTATGATCAAGTAGGATTTATACCAGGAATGCAGGGCTGGTTTAATAATAGGAAAACTATTAGTATAATTGACCATATTAATAATCAAATTATTAAAAACCATATGATCATCTCAATAGATGCAAAAAAAGCATTTGATGAAATCCAACATGCATTCCTACTGAAAACGCTTGAGAGTATAGGAATAAATGGACTATTCCTTAGAATAATCAGGAGCATATATTTACGACCTTCAGTCAGCATAATATGCAACAGAAGCAAACTGGAACCTTTCCCAGTAAGATCAGGAGTGAAACAAGGTTTCCCACTATCACCATTACTATTCAATATAGTACTAGATACGCTAGCCTCGGCAATAAGAGCCGAGAAAGAGATTCAAGGAATTAGAGTAGGAAATGGGGAAATCAAACTCTCACTCTTTGCAGATGACATGATGGTCTACTTAGAGAACCCCAAAGACTCTGCTAAAAAGCTATTAGAAATAATTCACAATTTTAGCAAAGTGGCAGGATACAAAATAAATCCACATAAATCCTCAGCATTCTTATATATCACCAACAAAATGCAACAGCAAGAGATACAAAGAGAAATTCCATTCCAAACAAATGTTGAGAGTATAAAGTATTTGGTAATCCATTTACCAAGGAAAAGTCAGGAATTATATGAGAAAAATTACAAAACACTTGCCAAAAAAATAAAGTCAGATTTAAATAATTGGAAAGACATTCAGTGCTCTTGGATAGGCCAAGCGAATATAATAAAGATGATAATACTCCCCAAACTAATCTATTTATTTAGTGCTATACCAATCAGTCTCCCCAGAAACTATTTTAATGACCTAGAAAAAATAACAACAAAATTCATATGGAAGAATAAAAGGTCGAGAATTGTAAGGGAACTAATGAAAAAAAACTCAGAGGAAGATGGTCTAAGTGTACCTGATCTAAAGCTATATTATATAGTAGCAGTCACCAAAACCATTTGGTAATGGCTAAGAAATAGACTGTTAGATCAGTGGAACAGATTAGATACAAAGGACAAAAAAGGATACATCTATAACAATCTAATCTTTGACAAATCCAAAGATATCAACATTAGGGATAAAAATTCATTATTTGGAAAAAACTGTTGGGAAAACTGGAAATTAATATGGTAGAAATTAAATACGGATCCACACTTAACACCATATACCAAGATAAGATCAAAATGGGTCCATGATTTAGGCATAAAGAGGGAGATAATAAATAGATTAGAGTAACAGAGGATAGTCCACCTCTCAGACCTGTGGAGGAGGAAGGAATTTATGACCAGAGGAGAACTAGAGATCATTATTGATCACAAAATAGAAGATTTTGATTACATCAAACTAAAAAGTTTCTGTATAAACAATACTAATGCAAACAAGATTAGAAGGGAAGTAACAAATTGGGAAAATATTTTTAAAAGTAAACGTTCTGACAAAGGTCTCATTTCCAAAATATATAGAGAATTGACCCTAATTTATAAGAAACCGAACCATTCTCCAATTGATAAATGGTCAAGGGATATGAACAAACAATTCTCAGATGATGAAATTGAAACTATATCCACTCATATGAAAGACTGTTCCAAATCACACTGATCAGAGAAATGCAAATTAAGACAACTCTGAGATCCCACTACACACCTGTCAGATTGGCTAAGATGACAGGAACAAATAATGATGAATGCTGGAGGGGGTGTGGGAAAACGGAGACACTAATACATTGCTGGTGGAGTTGTGAAAGAATCCTGCCATTCTGGAGAGCAATTTAGAACTATGCCCAAACATTTATCTAACTGTGCATACCCTTTGACCCAGCAGTATTACTACTGGGCTTATATCCCAAAGAAATACTACAGAGCGGAAAGGGACCTGTATGTGCCAAAATGTTTGTGGCAGCTCTTTTTGTTGTAGCTAGAAACTGGAAGATGAATGGATGTCCATCAGTTGGAGAATGGTTGGTTAAATTATGGTATATGAAGGTTATGGAATATTATTGCTCTGTAAGAAATGACCAGCAGGAGGAATACAGAGAGGCTTGGAGCGACTTACATCAACTGATGCTGAGTGAAATGAGCAGAACCAGAAGATCACTATACACTTCAACAACAATACTGTATGAGGATATATTCTGATGGAAGTGGAAATCTTCAACATAAAGAAGATCCAACTCACTTCCAGTTGATCAATGATGCACAGAGGTAGCTACAACCAAAATAGGAACACTGGGAAGTGAATGTAAATTGTTAGCACTAATATGTCTGCCCAGGTTACATGTACCTTCGGAATCTAATGCTTATTGTGCAACAAGAAAATGGTATTTACACACATATATTGTATCTAGGTTATATTGTAACACATGTAAAATGTATGGGATTGCCTGTCATCGGGGGGGAGGGAGTAGAGGGAGGAGGGGATAATTTGGAAAAATGAATACAAGGGATAATATTATAAAAAAATATATAATAAAATAAAAAAAGAATTGCTTTGTATTCCATAAGTTTTTGCATGCTGTCTCATTGTTATTGTTCTGCTGTACAAAATTATTAATTGTTTCTATGATTTGTTGTTTGACTCATTCATTCTTTAGGGTCAAATTATTTAAATTCTAATTAGTTTTTAATCAATCTTCCCAAGAACCTTTACTGCATATAATTTTTTATTGCTTCATGATCTGAAAAGGATGCTTTTAATATTTCTGCTTTTCTGCATTGGAATAGTACAGATATTCTAGGAAGTGAAAGTGCAAAATAAAGAAGGTAGGACAGGCATAGTAGGAAAAAGGCAAAATAAAGGGACAAATTGAGAAAATCTCAGAAGCAAAACACTGGTGAGAAGGGAGATGGTCCAAAGAGAGAAAAGAGCATAAATAGAGCAGAAAATAAGATGGGGAGGGTGAAACTGGGTAAGGAGCCAAGGCATTATTATATCCCTGCACTAGGGAATCTACTACAAGGCTCTTAGACTACTCTATCCTGGTTGCAAATAGGTGGTTTAGCAAATTTGCAGCAAAATACCCAAAAGCCAATACAAAAGGCAAATGGAGAGCCTCTAAGATCCAGAAGAATACAAGACTTGGCCATTTTTATCCAGCCCTTGAAGTCAGTTAGCAGACTGCCATAGGGCAAACTAAAATGGCTATCACCACGTTGCCTTAAGAGCAGGCCTCAACCTAAAAAAAAAAAAATTGAGCAAAAAAGTAAAAAGAATTCTAACCACAGAAAACTTTTATGGTGGAAAAAAAAGAACAGACCTCAAACCCCGTGGATCCTAAAGGCAAGCCATATCCAGATGAAATTTCAAAGGTTGTTATGTGTGTCCCTATTTCACAAGGCTCTCTTGGAAGAATTCATAATTGATCTTACAAGAGAGTTAGATGAAAAATGGGAAAAGAAAATGAGATGTTTGCAAGAGAGTATGGAAAAGGAAAACCAGAAGTTATCTGAAGAAACTTCCTTAAAAAACAGAATTGATGAAATGGAAAAAAAAAAAAAAAAGCATATAACTCCTTATAAAATATATGTGAAAAAGAAACCAATTAATTGAAAAACAAAATCTGTAAAATGGAAAAAAAATGCAATGAATAAAACACTTCATATAAAAGTTCAATTGGCCAAAGACAAAAGGAGATTAAAAAAGCTAACTGAAGAAAATTTGCTAAAAATTACAATTGAACAAATGAACATGAATAAATCAATGAGACTTCAAGAATAAGTCAAACAAAACCAAAAATAAAAAAATAGAAGAAAATGCAAAATACCTTATTGGAAAAACAACTGACTTGGAAAATAGATCTAGGAGATAAATCTAAGAATATTGGACATCTTGAAAACAATAATGAAAAAAGAGCCTAGACATCATCTTTCAGGAAGTTATCAAGGAAAACTGCTCAGATGTCCTAGAAACAGAGTTTAACATATCCATTGAAAGAATTTACCAATCTGCTTCTTAAAAAGACCTCAAAATGCAAACTCCAAGTAAAATCATAGCTAAATATCAGAAAGGCATGGAATCTGATATTCTGAAAATCAAAGGAACTAACATTGCAGCCAAAAAGCAAAGGAACTTAGATTGCAGCCAAGAATCAATTATCCAGCAAAAAATTAGCATCATATTTAAGGGGGCTTATATCCCAAGGAAATACTAAAGAAGGGAAAGGGACCTGTATGTGCCAAAATGTTTATGGCAGCCCTTTTCATAGTGGCTGGAAGCTGGAAGATGAAAGGATGTCCCTCATTTGGAGAATAGTTGGGTAAATTATGGTATATGAATGTTATGGAATATTATTGTTCTGTAAGAAATGACCAACAGGAGAAATACAGAGAGGCTTGGAGAGACTTACATCAAGTGATGCTAAGTGAAACGAGCAGAACCAGAAGATCATTATACACTTCAACAATGATACTGTATGAGGATGTATTCTGATGGAAGTGGATATCTTCAACATAAAGAACAGCTAATCCAATTCCAATTGATCAATGATGGACAGAATCAGCTACATCCAGAAAAGGAACACTGGGAAATTAGTGTAAACTGTTATTTTTACCTTCTGAATCCAATTCTTCCTGTGCAACAAGAAATTCGGTTCTACACACATATATTGTATCTAGAATATATTGTAATATTTTTAAAAAAATATTTAAGGGGGAAAGATAGAAATTCAAGGAAAAAGATGAATTTAATCTATTTCTTTTGAAAAGACCAGAGCTGAATAGAAAATTTGATTTTCAAATACAGAAGTCAAGAGAAGCATAAAAAGGAAAAAGAATGAAAAAAATAATAACTATCTTTTAAAAGTTAAAAAGTTTATATCCCAAAATGGGAAGATGATATGTTTAAGTCTTGAAATTTGAATCTCTGTTATAGGTATATTTAGAGGGTATTTTTATTATGATAATTAAAAAAAAATTAGAGGAAGAATGATGATTCTACTGGAAGAAAAGGAAAATGGAGTCAAAATAGGTTAAATTACATCTCATGAGGAGGCAAAAAGACATTGCAATTGAGGCAAAGAGAGGAGGGGGATGAGCATACTGCAAATCTTACTCTCATCAGATTTAGCTCAAAAAGAGATTATTAGACACATTTAGATTCACAAAGAAGCTTGTTTTATCTTACAGAGAAGTAGGAAGGGAAGGGGGAAAAGAAGGAAGGAGGCTAATAGAAAGGAGTTGAGAAGTAGAAGGGGAAAGGCATAAAATGGGGGGGCTACAAAAGGAGAGAGCTGTTTGAGAAAGGGAGTTTTCAGTGACAAAATACTGGGGAGGATGGAAAAAAATAAAGGGAAGAGAAAAATATAACTAAGGGTAAAGATAATGGTAGGAAATACCTATTGCCTGTGAATGTGAATGGGATGAATTCACCCATAAAATGGAAGCAGATAGCAGACTGGATTAAAAGCCAGAATCCTACAATTTTTTGCTTACAATAAACTCATTTAAAGCAGAATGATACATTTAGAATAAAGGTAAAAGGCTAGAGCAGAATGTATTATGGTTTCTGAAGTTATTATAAATAAATAAATAAAAGCAGGGGTAGCCATCCTGATCTCAGATCAAGTAAAAGCAAAATTAGATCTAATTAAAAGAGATTAAGAAGGAAACTACATTCTGCTTAAAGGTACCATAGATATTGAAGTAGCATCAATACTAAACATATATGCAGCATATACAGCAAGTGAGTATGGAAAAGCAAGCATCCAAATTCCTAGAGGAGAAGTTAAGAGAGCTGCAAGAAGAATTAGGAAGCAAAACTATACTGTGGGAGTTCTCGAACTTATTCTCTTAGAACTAGATAAATCAAACCACAAAATAAAGAAGAAAAAAGTTAAGGAGGTAAACAAAATGTTGAAAAAGTGAGGGATGATAAATCTTTGGAGAAAATTGAATGGAAACAGAAAGGAATATACCTTTTTCTCAACAATACATGAAACCTATGCAAAAATTGACTATATAATAGGGAACAAAACCCTCAAAATCAAATACAGAAAGGCAGAAATAGTAAATGCATCATTCTCAGATCATAATGCAATAATTACATGAAGTAAAAGGCCAGGTAAAAATAGAGGAAAAATTAATTGTAAACTAAACAATCTAATCCTTAAGAATGAGTGGGCAAAACAACAAATCATAGATGCAATCAATAATTTCATCCAAGAGAATGACAACATTCAAACAACACACTAAAATCTGTGGGATGCAGTCAAAGCAATTACTAGAAGATATTTTATGTCTCTAGATGCTTGCTTGCATAAAATAGAGAAAGAGAAGATCAATGAATTGGGCTTGCAATAAAAAAAAAAAAAAACTAGAAAAAGAACAAATTAAAAATCTTGTTAAATCCCAAATTTGAAATTCTGAAAATAAAAGGGGAGATTTATAAAATTGAAAGTAAGAAAACTGTTGAAATAATAAACAAATCCAAGAGTTGGTTTTATGGAAAAAATCAACAAAATAAATAAACCTCTAGTTAATTTGATTAGAAAAAAAAAAAAAAAAAGAAAGAAGAAAATCAAATTGTTAGTCTCAAAAATGAAAAGAAAGAACTTTCCAACAATGAAGAGGAAATTATACAGAAATATAGATTGCCCAAATTAATAGAAGAGGAAATAAATTATTTAAATAATCCCATTTTAGAAAAATAAATTGAACAAAGTTATTAATCAATTCCCTAAGAAAAAATCTCCAGGGCCAGATGGATTCACATGTAAATTCTATCAAAAATTTAAAGAACAATAAATTCCAATACTATACAAAATGAAAAAAATAGGAAAAGAAGAAATCCTACAAAATTCCTTTTAGAGAACATATATGGTGCTGATACTTAAATTCGGTAGGATAAAAACAGAGAAAGAAAATTATAGACCAAGTTCCCTGATAAATATTGATGCAAACATCTTAAATAAAATATTAGCAAAGAAAATAATCTCCAGGATAATAAACTGGGACGAAATAAGATTTATACCAGGAATGTGGGGCTGGTTCAATATGAGGAAAACTACTAGCATAATTTACTATATCTACAACCAACCTAACAAATATTATATTCTTATCTCAATAAATACAGAAAAAAAATAGCAAACCATTAAAAACAGTGGAGAGTAAAAGATGGAGTTCCTTAAAATGGCCAGTAGCATTTATTTAAAACCATAATCAAGTATCACATGTAATGGGGACAAACTAGAACCATTCCCAATAAGATTAAGGATGACACAAGGCTGCCCACAATCATTATTACTATTCAATAGTGTTTTAGAAATGTTAGCTTTGGTTATAGGAGAAGATAAAAAGATTAAAGGAATAAGAGGAAGTGTAACATTCTCTCTAAAATGTAATATTCGTTATTGAGGTTTTTTGGGGTCTCTGGGAGCAGCATTCATTTCACTTCAGTAATCACCACAAGTGCAGCCAGGGATTAAGGTCCAAAACCTTTATTGTATTTTTTCCAAGTCTTGTCTCCTTTCCTGGGGTTAGTTAGCTTTCTTAGAGACCTATTTCTCTCCTTAGTTCTGGGAGTTAAGCTCCTGCCGCCAGTCCTTTGTCTTCTTTGCTTCAGCCAGCTTCTTGAGGTCCTCCCAAATGTGTCTTGGTTTCTTTTGGGGTGGCAGGAGGACTGCCACCATGGTCCCTGTCTTTCCTAGTTCTGATTCTGGCTAAGTTTGTGTGAGCTTATATGCTCTCTTATCAAAAGTGTGAATCTTGTCGAACTATAGTTAAGTACTAAGTACATGTACTGAACTAGAGAACTGTTAAGCACCATACTAAATAACCATTGTCTCTATCAATTCCACTGACTTAGCAAATTGTTTCAAGTTCTGGCCCATAATAAGTAGGTAATGAGGAAACCAAATTATCATTCTTTGCAAATAATATGATGGTATACTTAGAAAACCCTAGAGAATCAGCTAAAAAAAATTCTAGAAACAATACATGACTTTAGTGAGGTAGTAAGATACAAAATCAATCCACTTAAATTATCAGTATTTTTGCATATTACCAACAAAATCTAAATACCAAGAGATACAAAGAATTCATTTTAATTAGAGAAATTAAAGAAAAAGTCTTTTTAAAATGAGTAAAGATAATATAAAAGATTTGGAGTATACCTATCAAGGCAAAGTCAGAAACTATATGACCACAACTACAAAGCAATTTCAACACAAATAAAGTTAGTTCTTAACAATTGGAAAATATCAAGTGCTCATTTTAGAAATCTAGAAAAAATAATAAAATTCACGAGGGAGAAGAAAAGGTCAAGAATTTCAAGGGAATTAATGAAAAAGATGCAAATGAAGGTGTCTTAGCTGTGCCATATCTAAAACTATATTACAAAGCAGTGATCATCAAAACAGTTTGGTACTGACTAAGAAACAGAGTAGCTGATTAGTGTAATAGTTTAGGTTCACAGGACAAAAAAGTCAATAACTACAGTAATCTATTGTATGTCAAGACCCAAGTTTTTGCTATAAGAATTCAATATTTGACAAAAACATTGCTGGGAAAATTGGAAACTAGTATGACAGAAACTAGGCTTTGGGCCACACCTAATATCTTACGTCAATATAAGGTTGAAATGAGTTCATGATTTAGACATAAAGAGTGATATTATTAAAAAAAAATAGGATAACAAAATATAGTTTACTTCTCAAATCTGTGGAGAAGTAATGAATTTGTTGCCAAAAAAGCACTGGAAATCATTATTGAACCAAAAATAGGTAAAATAAATAGAGAATTGGCTCAAATTTATACTAATTCAAGCCACTCTCCAACTGATAAATAGTTAAAGGATATGAACAGACAATTTTTAGATAACAAATTAAAACCACTTCTAGTCATATGAAAAGGTGCTCTAAATCATTATTGATCTAAGAAATGCAAATTAAAATGACTCTTAGATACCACTACACATCTTTCTGATTGGCTCAGATGACAGGAAAGGACAATGATTAATGTTAGAGGAGATGTGGGAAAGCTGGGACAGTGATATATTGCTGGTGAAGTTGTAAAGCAATCCAACCATTCTGGAGGGCAATTTAGACCTATGCCCAAAGGGGTATCAAACTGTGCATATTGGAAACTGAGTGGATGCCCATCAGTTGGAGAATGACTGAATAAATTATGATATATGAATGTTATGGAATATTATTTTTCTATAAGAAACAATCTGTAGGATAACTTCAGAGGGGCCTGGATAGACTTATATGAATTGATGCTAAGTGAAATGAGCAGAACCAAGAAATCATGGTATATGGCAACAGCAAGATCCATTTTGATGGACATGACTCTTTCCAACAGTAAGATGATTGAGGCCATATCCAATGATCTTGTCATGAAGAGAGCCATCTACACTCAGAGAGAGGACTGAGTGTTGTTTACAACATAACATTCTCATTCTTTTTGTTGTTGTTCACTTGCATTTTATTTTCTCTCATTTATTTTTCCTTTTTGATTTGATTTTTCTTGTGCAACAAGATAATTGTATAAATACAGATACATAATAAATCAAGTAAAACATGACTGGAATTTAAATAATCTAAACCTAAAGAACATGTGGGGCCAGGTAAAGGGAGCAACATAGGAAAGGATTATGAGAAGTTAGCAGAGTAGATTGGTAAATTCCAAGCTCTCCCACTTTTCTCCACAAATAGAACAAACTTATACCTCAAGACGAACATAGAATAGGAAATAATCAAGAACAGTTGGGGCCAAAATGGGATACAACCTGAGAAAATCTGAAGAAAGATCTGAAGATAATCTGCCTGAAGTGCAAACACCTCAGGGTTTGTACAGAAACATCAAGCTGAGACCACTCAAGCTATATAGGTGGCTAAAGCCTCAGCAAGAATCACAGAAACTTTCCTCTCCTAAACTGTTTATGGAGTCAGGGTCTGAATCAGGGAAGACTGGAACCTTGACTGATTGAGAATGAGGGAGCCGAAGGTGCTGCTGAGAAGCAGCCCTGGATGAGAAGGAACCAGCACAAAGTGAGTGAATAAACAGCAGGACAGGGGCACTCCTAGCTGTGGGAGTCTTCAGGAGAATGGAACTCCTGGTTTGGCATTCCTGGTCAGAGGAGACCAATTAGGCAGATATTATTATAGTAACTCAGCTTACCTGTGAACAATTGACATTTTTTCCAATTTCTTAGATCTGATTTTATTTATGTGAGAAGTGTTTTATAATTACGTTCATATAGTTCTTGAGTTTGTCTTGACAGGTAGACAACCAAATATTTTATTTTGTCTATAATTACTGAAATGGAATTTTCCTTTCTATTTCTTGCTGCTGGGCTTTGTCAGTAATATACAGAAATGCTGATGATTTCTGTGGGGTTATATTATATACTGCAACTTTGCTAAAGCTGTTAATTATTTCTAGTAAGTTTTTGGATGATTCTCCAGGATTCTCTAAGTATATCATCATATCATCTGAAAATAGTGATAATTTTATTTTCTCCTTGCCTATTCTAATTACTTTAATCTCTTTTTATTTTCTTATTGCTAAAGCCAACATTTTTTAGTACAATGTTGAATAATAGTGTTAATAATGGGTATCCTTTCAGCCCTAAATATAATAGGAATGCATCCATCTTCTTGCCATTACAAATAATACTTGCTATTGGTTTTTAGATAGATACTGCTTATTATTTTAAGGAAAACTCTCATTATCCCTATGCTCAATAGTCTTTTTAAAAGGAACGAGTGCTGTGTTTTATCAAATGCTTTTCTTCATCTATTTAGATTATCAAATGATTTCTGCTGATTTTGTTATTGATATGGTGGATTATGGCAATAGTTTTCCTGATATTGAACCAGCCCTGCATTCCTAGCATAAATTCTAATTGGTCATAGTATATCATCCTGATGATAAATTGCTTCAATCTCTTTGCTAATATTTTATTTAAAATTCTTGCATCAATATTCACTGGGGATATTGGTCTATAATTTTCTTTCTCTATTTTCACTCTTTCTGTTGTAGGTATCAGTACCATATTTATGTCATAGAAGGAA
Organism: Sminthopsis crassicaudata; assembly: GCF_048593235.1. Taxonomy (NCBI): domain Eukaryota; kingdom Metazoa; phylum Chordata; class Mammalia; order Dasyuromorphia; family Dasyuridae; genus Sminthopsis; species Sminthopsis crassicaudata. The sequence goes on along the minus strand of NC_133620.1, from coordinate 422,393,084 downwards.
TTTGGCAGTACTCTTTATTTATTTTTTTTCCAAATAGTTTACATAGTATTAATATTAATTTTTCTTTAAATCTTTGGTAGAATTGACTTATGAATTGATCTGGCACTGGAAATTTTTCTTGGGGAGTTCATTAAGGACTTATTCAATTTATTTTTCTAAAATGGAATAACAAGCAATTTATTTCCTTTTCTTTTAATCTAAGAAATTTAAATTTTTGTAAATATTTGCCCTTTTCAGTTAGATTGTCAGACTTGCTGCCATATACTTGGGCAAAATATTTCCTAATTATTGCTTTAATTTCTTTGTCATTGATAATAATTTCACCCTTTTGTTTTTTGATGATGGTAATTTGTTTTTTTCCTTTCTTTTTTCTATTACCCAAATAGAATTTTTTTCAAATTTACCAAAGGTTTATCTATTTTGGACTATTTCTATGATTTGTTGTTCAACTTATTCATTCTTTAGAGTTTTATTTTTTTAATTTCCAATTAGTTTTTAGTCTGTCTTTTCCTATCACTTTTTAAAATATAATTTCTATTGCATTGTGGTCTGAAAAGGAAGCATTTATTATTTCTGCCTTTCTGCATTTGTTTGTGAGGTTTTTATACCCTAATATATGATCAATTTTGTATAAATGCCATGTATTGTCAAGAAAAAGTTTTATTCCTTTTTGCCTCTATTCAATTTTCTCCAGATATCTTATCATATTTAGGTTTTCTAGGATCTTATTTACTGCCTTCATTTCTTTCTTGTTTATTTTGTGGTTATATTTGTCCAATTCTGAGAGGGGAAGGTTGAGGTCTTCCACTAATATAATTTTGTTGTGTATCTTTCCTATAAGTGGCTTAAAATCTCTAGGAAATTGGCTGCCTTACCAATTGGTGCAGATACATTTAATATCATTACTACTTCATTGTTTATGGTACCTTTTATAGAGATGTACTTTTCTTCCTTATCTCTTTTAATTAGATCTATTTTTTACTTTTGCTTAATCTGAGGTCAAAATTGCTACCCCTGCTTTTTTTGTTTTTACTTCAACTGAAATATAATAAATTCTGTTCCAGCCTTTTACCTTTACTCTGTATGTCTATGTCAAATGTGTTTCTAGCAAACAAGATATTGTAGGCTCAGTTTCTTTTTATGCAAGTTGGGAACTAATAACTACAGTAGTTGCAGCAGCAGCAGCATTAGTAGTCATAGTATATTTTATATAATAATTTAAAGTTTGCAAAACATTTTACCTTATTTGATCTTTATTAGAATCCCATAAGGTAGACACAATCACTTTTATCCCCATTTTTAAAAATGGAGAATATGAGGCAAGAGGTTAAGTGGTTTGTCCAAGGTCATATAATAAGTGAATTTTGAAAGTGTAAAATGAGAGCAGCTAGGTGGCTCAGTGGATAGAGCACCAGCCTGAATTCAGGAGGGCCTGAGTTCAAATCTAATCTCAGACACTTAATACTTCCTAGCTGTGTGACCCTGGGCAAGTCACTTAACCCCAGCCTCAGAAAAAGAAAAAAAAAAAAAAAAAGAAAGAAAGTCTAATTTGAATTTAGTTTTAATCTGTCTCCTTTCTTGTACTCTATTCACTGTTACAGCTTTACAAGATTCTCTTAGGAATTAAACTAAATAATGGAAGAAAATTCCTTTATTAAGCTATATATAACACATACATACATATGTGAATGTGTGTATATATGTATATGTATACATAAATATATGATTGATATGTATAGTAACAAATTTATGATTATATTTATAATTATATATGCATATATGTGTATATACACATATATAATTATATAATTTAAAATTTTATATTTGGAATATTAGTCTACTTTACCAGTACCACAATAAGCTGTTATTTTAAAAAATACCTAGGTGAAGGGTGAATCATATGGATAAAGCAGTCTTGAAAATATTTTGTGTGATCTTAAGCAAATCTCAGGTCCACTGATACTTCCAAATCTGCCATAGTTTTGAGCTCCCTAATAAATTCCAATTCACCATTTTTGTATGGTGGAAACCTGAGAATAAAAGCAAATACATTGCCTAATGGAATGGAGATACAAAACCTCTCAATAGGCTGAAACAAAGGGCTAGATCTAAACAGAAAAAAATTAATAGTGATTAATACAGAATATTATATTTTTTAAAACCCTCTGAGGAAATGCAAGAAGGGAAAGACTTTGCTGAACAATATTTCATATGATGAAGATTAAGGATTTTAGTAAATTACAAGGTCAAGAAGAGTCAATATTATACCATGATATCAAAAAGAAAAAAGAAAAAAAAAAAGTGTAGGCTAAAGCAGTTAGGTGGTGCAGGAGATAAGAGCACCCAGCCTTGAAATCAGGAGGATCTGAGTTCAAATATGACCTCAGACAATTAGCACTAACAAGCTATGTGACCCTGGGCAAATCACTTAAACCTAATTGCCTCAGGGAAAAAAAAAAAAAAAAAAAGTACAGGCTGAATTAATAGAAATTAGTTTTTCTGATCCTTTTAAGGAGCCAAAATTTAGAAGCAAAATGTACAAATTGGAGTACATCTAAAACAAGACAGCCAGAAATTTTAGGGTAATCAAAACTTTGCTATATAAGGATACTTGAAAGAACTGAAAAAAAGCCAGTTAGGTGGGGACATGAGAGTTGCTTATAGTATTTGCAGAGTCTTAATATGGAAGAGGAATCACACCCATGCTGCTTATCCTCAGAGGGAAGAAGGAGGAACAATGGATCAAAGGAGCAGAGAGACTTAATGTAGGAAAAAAGAACTATTGAAACTGCCCAAAAAGGGGAATGAAATGCCTCAAAATGTATTGGATTTCTGACCAATGGAGGGCATTTAGGAAAGACTGGAATATCACTTATTAGGGACATTCCAGAGAGTCTTCCTGTTTAGTCCTAGGACTGCCATGGTTCTTTTGAATGTGAAAAGTCTGAGTTTTCATGGTAGAACATGACCTCCTCATAGCCAGCTCCCACCTTGTCTCACTTCCTTCAAGAGTCAGTATAATTTCACCTTTTAAAGGAGGTCTTTTCCAGCTTTTCTCTCTCCCAGTTGGAATTCCTGCAAGTTTCTTTCCTCAGAGATTATCATCTCTTTATTCTGTATATAGCACTCATTTCTATTTTGCCCAGAAACCCTGAAGGTCAGACTCTGGTTTCAGTGGTTGAGATTTACATTCAAAGCAAACAATCCCCATTCTTAAAGAGCTTACATTCCAGCCCTTAGCACAATACCTGGCAGATAATTGGTATTGAATAAATGATAGTTGACAGGTTAAGATCTATCTCTGAGTTTTGTTTTGCAACTGCTAACTTATCTCATTGTCAATGGATATTAAATTAAAAAAAAAAAAAAGGAGTAGAGATTTATTAATTTGAGTATATTATAAATTACCTGAGCAGAAACACAACATAAGTAGTATATGGTAAACAAATTACAATTCTAGTTTAAAGGCATGATTATAGATGAAGGTCATATATTAGCCACTAGTCATTCAAAAGCAAAATTATGTAACTGCATAATTTTACATTGTGATCATCTATGTGGCACAATGGATAGAGCAGTGGATCTGGAGTCAAAAAAGACTTGAATTCATCTTATTGTGCAACAAGAATTTGGTTTTACACACATATATTGTATCTAGGATATACTGTAACACATTTAACATGTATGGGATTGCCTGTCATCTAGGGGAGGGGATAGAAGGAAGGAGGGGAAAATTCAGAAAAGAAGTGAGTACAAGGGATAATGTAAAAAATTTACCCATACATGTGTACTGTGAAAAAAAAATATATATATAATTGTAAAATTAAAAAAAAAAAAAGACTAATCCAGAGTTAGATTTAGACAGTTATTAGCTGTGTAATCCTTGGAATTTCACTTAACCTTTGTTTACTTTAATTTCCTCATCTACAAAATGGGGGTCATAAAAGTATATACTTTGCAAAGTTGCTCTAAGGACCAAATGAGATAATTGTAAAGTACAGTGTTTGGCATGTACTTAATACTATGTTAGTTGTTGTAACATTATTAGCTAAAAGGGAGAAGAAGCATAAAGAGAAAATTCTATTCAGGATCATATTGACACAATAAGAAAGAATGGATTTCTGTAGTGGAAATTGATTCCTGCCTCTTAAAATTGGTGAAAGAACAGGTGTTTAAAACAGTACAATGCTCTACGGTCTAACTCATTCCTCCCTTTACAGAAAAATTATGAATTTACAGAAAATTTACAGAAAAATTATTAATTATCCTAACTTTAAATTAAATTATCCTAAATTTAATTAATTAATTAAAATTTACAGAAAAATTATTAATTATCCTGGAGCAAATTATCTGCATAAATGAGTTCTACTTTTTCTTTTCTCATTCACTTCTCATTCCTTTGCTTTGTGACTTCCAACCTCATTGTGTTTGTAATTTTTTTTTTTTTCCATAGAAGTCTTCAAAGAATTTTCAATGGCCAAATCCAGTTGCCTGTTCTCAGTCCTTATCTGTCTTGACCTTTTGGCTTAGTTTGACACTGATGACCCTCTAATGCAAGATATTCTCTTTAATATCTGTTCTGTGCTTTTCTGATTCAGCTCTCTTTTGATCCTTTCCTAACCTATATGACTTGTCTTTCTTAGGAACCAATACCCAATTCCCATCTCCTAATTGGGAATATTCCCCAGAGATCTATTCTAGGCCATCTCTCTTCTGTTTCTTTATCATCACCTCCCTACAGTCAGTCATTTCATCAGCTTTCATGGACTCAATTAATATTTTTCTCTGGTTAATTTCTAGATCTATATGCCCAATCATTATCTCCCTTATTCACTCCTGTTATGTGCCAAAATCTATTGTACTTTCCCCCTTCTATTGGATGTTTTATAGGCATATCAAGCAATATATTCAAATCAGAACATTGTCTTTCCCCTTAAACTCAATCTTCTTCCTACCTTATTTATTTCTGTTGAGGACACCACCATGTTCCTAGTGATACACATTCAAAACAGAAGTTATTCTTTTCTCTTTAATCTCTTGATTTAGATATCCCATTTTAAATTTTCTTTCCTATACACCAGGGGCAAAATTACATATGTATGTGTGGGTGGATACACATATATGTGTGTGTTTATGCATAGTATATACTATACATGCACTATACTATATATATGCACAGATATTTTTGTATATATGTATACACACATAAATGATAGATAGGTAGATAGATAGGAATGTTGGGCTGGGTGTGTTTAGAATAAATCTGAAAGTTCATTAACCCTAAAATTATAGAGTTTTCTACCTCACAATTAGGTCATAAAAATTGGTATCTCTCTGAAAAACAGCTTAACAATAGCTCAATGAAATTCATCTATGAATGTACTAACAGTTAACACTAATGAATTATATGATAGTCACTAGATTTCAGAATCATATTTTTCTTTGTTAAGACTCTGACCCTCCTCGAGATCAATGGTTATGAGTCTACCTATTTAGTTAACTTCTGATAGTGAAATTCATTCTCAATACTGCATAAATAAAGCAGATCTGATATTTATGAGGAGCAAATACTTTAAATTATCTGCATGCAGTTTACATTTCCAAATGATTCATTATTTTCTGAAGTCTAATTAAAAGTGTATTTGCTTGTCTGAGAATGTTATTTATCCGATCGACTCGGGAGTTAAATTAAACAAAAAAATTCCAAATAAGCAGTGCCCCAAATTAATTTTCAATGTCAAAGAGATTCTTCTTCAAAGCCTATAACCAGGAAGGATCAGAAGAGAAATTTGAATTGACCTTAGACGTACCAGAAATAATATATATTCTGCTAAAAAGCTATTCATACCTTTCTCTCTCTCTCTCTCTCTCTCTCTCTCTCTCTCTCTCTCTCTCTCTCTCTCTCTCTCTCTCTCTCTCTCTCTTTCTTTCTCTCTCCCACCCCCTCTCTCTCTTTTTCCCCTCTCTCTCTCTCTCTCTGTGTCTGTCTTTCTCTGTCTCTGTCTCTGTTTCTGTTTCTCTCTGTCTGTCTGGCAGGAGGATTTTTGGCATGAGTTTGCCTTAAACATTTCAATATTTTTATCCAGTTGCAGTTAACAAAAGCCACTATGATTGAAACGTAGTGATTATTTAACACCCGTTGTTCAGAACAGGCTTTCTATAAAACTCAGAGGCATACACACTCAGGATTCCTGCCCCAGTTTTCAAGAATGACAGCAAAAGCACCTTTATCTGACATTTAGGATGATTAAATTTTGAAAAATCACTTGGCATATTCAGCATGACTCCACAGGGTGCTCTTGCTTTATAAGGCAATGGATCATGTTAGCTTAACTTATATTTAAGATTTGCTGGCCTGATATTATTGTGTTAGGCAGTATTGCCGAAATGGAAACATAAAATTTTGCTGCCACGAGATCAAGTCTAGGCCTGCCCTACACTATAAATTAGTTCCATAAAGTTTTAAAATGTAATGTTTGTTCTGGTCTTAGCAGTCTCATGAAATAGCAAACTGTGCTTAAATATATAAAATTAAACTTACACTGGCAAAAACACATTCTTCTTTCTGTAGCATTAGAATTCAGAGGGAACTAGGAAAAAAAAATAGGTTACTTAACTAGCAAAAAGGTCTCCTGGAAGCTAAAAGAAACCAATTGCTTTCTAAAACCTCATTTTTAAAAACCAGGTTGTCTTAGTTGGACGACAATGCTTTTATTTTTATGAGCCAATATACAAAGAGTTTTTTGCTCCTGAGTCTTTGCTTGAAAACATTAACAAGACATGCAAATTAAGGGTACATAGGCATGAGAATTGTTAGCCAAATGTAGAAGTCATACCTATTACAGTCTGCTTTGAAAATGGAGTTGTTCAAGCAGAAATCCCACTTAATGTTGAGTGATGAGTCTAACTCCATACAAAAATGACAAAAGAGATTTGGCATAGGCATTAATTGGGCTATTTGCAGAAAAGGTCTTGACATGATATGTGACAAAAATTCAACTATCATTAGAAATGAAAATAGATGATAAGAACAAATTAAACTCTCATTAAATTTGTAAAACAAGACAAAGTATTAACTTTGGCCACAGTGGAGGCACCTAAAAGGCACACATTGATTTCCTTCATATTTAAATGAAAAGGCAAATTATCAGTGGAAATCCTAAAAGAAACATGACCATAAAGGCAATATAAATTTATGAATGACTTAAGTGATGTTATTGTAAAAATCCTTGCCATAAAAATGAAAAGCTCACCAGAAATAGGACCTTCTTTATTGGTGATTGTAGTTAGAAGTATTAGGGGAGAAAAACAAAAGAAAAGAAAGCATGATTACTCATTTTCTTATCATTATGTAATAGAATGTATTAGTTTTATTTCTTTTCCCTGCCTTGCATGGACCATTTCTGCAGTCTAAAAAAGTATAATCCAATAGAATTTGGAAAAAAAAATTCACATGGGAGCATGGGATCTGGACTAAGAAACTAGTTTTTATCATTTACCTCTGTTCAAGTGAGAATACTTTTTTTTTTTTTTTTTTAGATTTGATATGGTAAGTGATTTTGGAGGATAAAATTGAGGACACTGGCTGAAAAGATAAGGAGGCAGTTTTAAAACAATAATGATAAGTTGTCTTTATTGCGCTTTTTGATATTTGTTTCCCCACTTCATGTAACTTATAACCTTGCACCCCAGGTTCTTAAATTAATCAATCTGGATCCAATACTGGGAGCTATTCTCAAAATCACATCTCCTTTTGGCTTGCTCTTTCAAGTTCAAGTTATATCTCCTTCTTGCTCCTTCAGATGCCAACTCAATGCTTCATATTGTTTTGAAAAGAATATTAATAATTGTCATTTACAATAATGGATCATCCCTTATGCTTAATTCCTATATATTTCACTAATAATAACTATAATTTGAAGTGTCAAATTTTGTTATTCATTTTATTTAATTACAACAACAAATTCTTTATATGTCCTTAACATTTGTACTATTTTATCATGAAGCATGATACTAGAACTACTATTTTCCAAAATATTGAGAGAACATTATCTTGGGCCTGGAGCAGGATGAATAAATTCTGATTAGAACTGAATGTGTCCCTAATCTTGGTAACATCTCAAATAAACTGGAGTATGCTTTTTAGAGCCCCCAAATTGGGGTGCTAAAATGTACTATGCTTTCTAGAGCCCCCATGCTGGGGTGCCAAAATATACCAGTAGAACTAGCTCTCTGGAGGATCTCGAGACCAGGCCAAGTCCTTGATCTTAGTAGAGGAGTGAAGAAGTCAGGAGACCCACTAGGCTAGTCAAAGATGGATTCCCTTTATTTCAAGTCCTATTGGTCCCTAAATATCTTAGTAAAATTACATCACTTCAGCACACTGAGCATGTGCCAAATATAGAATTATTATATCACCCCATTACCATAGCACACTGCACAAGTGTTGACCATAAGCACCCTGCTATTGATATGAAAATTCCTCTTTATTGTAAATATCCCTTGTTTCTAGCAGAACACAGTGATTTCAGAAAGCATAGGTCTTATACATTTTCTATTCAATAACTAGCATTTTCTTATAACCTTATACATTTTCTATTCAATAACTAGCATTTAACATGTCCAAAATTATTCTGAAACTTTTTCACAAATCTTTCCCTCTTCTACATTTCTCTATTTTTGCTAAAAAGTACAATTTTCCCAGTCTCCCAGATTCAAAATATCCACATTATTCTGGACTCTTACTTCATCTCATAAATAACTTGTAGAATTTTCACTATTTCTACCTTCATTTTTTTCTCATTTGTCTCCTTTCCTCCATTCAAACAATTACAATCTTAATTTAGGCCCTTAATACTTCTTCCCTAGATTACTGCAAAATTCTTATATGGTCTCCTGGTTTCATTTCTCACCACTACAGGGTATTCCTACATGATACTGGCAAAGTGTTTTTTCCCTTAGCTTTAGATCTGACTATATATCTTCCCTATTTGAGCAACATTTGTAATAAGGGAAACCAAGTCAAAGAACATTTATTAAGCACCTAATTTTTTCCAGGGATGGTGCTAATTAAGTAAAATATAAATGCTTATATTTAGCTTTTAAATTTCAATATTATTTTTTAAATTATCATTTGCAGTTGGGTCTTGGTGACTTAGTTTGAAGTTTTCTTGGCAAAGATACTAGAATGATTTGCTATATCCTTTTCATCTAATTTTTACAGTTGAGGAAATTGAAACAAACAGCATTTAATGATTTATACATATTCACGTACCTAATAAATACTGAGGTCACATTTGAATTCAGGAAAATAAGTATTCCTATCTTCATATCGACCCTCTATTTATTGGGTCATTTAGCCTGCCAACATTATATTCCTCCCTCATTGTACATTAGTCCCTTTTCTGCAATTTGTGATAGTCCTTCTCTCTGATCTTTAACATATATGTCATCTGATTTCTCTGTTCTTTAGCACAAGTCATCACCTGTGAATGTACTTCATTCTTACAGCTATGTCACAAAATTCTTCTCCTTCTTTAAGATGTATATATGGTGTACATGTACTTAAATATATGTATATGTCTATGCAGAGATAAATGGATTGACATGGATATATAGCCATATTTCTAAGCATAGAAACATATAGACATAAAGATATTTATGCTGATAGAAGTGTGTGTATATACACAATATATGAATATATATATGCATGTATACATATATTTGTGTGTATATACATACATATATATATACATATACATATATATGTGTGTGTATGTATGTGTATATATATATATATATATATATGAGAGAGACACATATACAGAGAGAAAGAGAGACAGAGAGAGAGAGAGGGTTGAGGAAGCTTATACTGCAATGTAATGTAATAATGTAATCTTACCAGTAGCATTATTGTTCTTTTTTCTGTACTTGATTCTCTAGCATTTAGCATAGGTCCTGGTACATACTACATAGTTAATATATACTTGTTGACTGATAAATTGACTAATTAATTCACTATAACTGCTAGGAGCAAAAATAGCCCTTTGTCATCCCAAATCCTTTATAATCTTCCTGCAATTTATTTCTCTGGCCTTAACACACAATTTCCTCCTTTTTATTCACTATTCTGATTGAGTAAAACAATACTTCTTATTTTCCTTCACACCTGATACTTCATTTTCTATGTATATGATATGTTCTCTCTCTTCCTTATCATCTCTGCCATTTTACAGTTAGAGCAATTACTAAAAACAAATTTCTACCCATGATCATCCAATCTCTACGCAAAGGTCTTTACTAGTAAAAATTCAATATCTCAAAGAGTTCTTACTTTACTTTTGGATACATCTTCTTTGAAATTTTATTGAGTCAAAATATGAGTCATTTCTATCCCCACCTTATGAAGTCAAACAAAAACAAATCCCTGTTCCTTGTAAAAGCTTGTTTACATATTGGAAGACAATAGTATACACCTCCAAAGGCATATCTAAGATTGACCAGACATTGACCAGTCCATCTGTCCATCAGCAGGATGCATCAGAAAGTTCTAATCATCCTTGATATTCTTCTCTGGATAAAATCTAGCTTTTCAATATCTTTCCTAAAGTGAATCTGTTTTAACTTTGCTTAACACCCCAAATGTACATAAGATTTAAAGTTCTATCATTTTTGCACTTCTGGAAAAAACAACATTCTATCAATGAAGTCAAAGGTCACATTACTACACAAAGGGATTATATATTCCTGGGGGAGCCATTCCAACTCTCAGTGCTTCAAGCAACTCTCTAAAAAAATTTAATTGTATAACATTTTTCACCTCACATTGATAGGAAAAATGTCCTCAATAAGATTTTCTTATACTAATGAAATTAAAGTCTAAACACAAAATACAAAAAAATCACAGATTTTTATGAATTCTGTTTCACTAGCTCTTGTTGAGCTAGCTCTCTTTCAAAAATGGATCATATTCATGTGAAGTTTCCTACTTATCCTTCCCTCATTCTAGCTTCAATTTCTTTTTATCAAAGACATAAATTTACATTAATACCTATTAAATGCCATCATATTCAATATACTGTTCTAGTCAATTGTAATTTTGATAGTTTCTCTGGTCATTCAATATATCATGAAATAATTTAAGCTTCATGTTTTTTAAAGATTTAAAAGTGTAATTTCTGTACCTTCATCTAAGACAATGATTTTTAAAATAGACAAAATAAGATTAAGGGCAGAGCCTTGCAATTCTCCATTTAAAACCATCACTCCATGATGGTAACATTTTATTAATCACTTTATTTTAGGGTAATCATGTAAATCACTTAGCAATATTAGGCCACTCTCTTATAACTCTATATCATTTTGACAAGGATAACATTGAAGACTTTTTCAAATGCCTTGCTAGAATTCAAGTACACCATATTTCTAGCATCTTAGTGATCTATCACAGAAACAATCGTGTCAAAAAAAAAAAAAGATAATGAATTTAGTTTAGCCTGAATTAATCGATGCATGCAGTCTGTTAGGATTCAAAGCTTGGCTTTACAAATGTTCACAATCAATTCATTTTATTATTGTGTGTTTGGATTATGTCAGGAATTGAAGTTCAGTAACCCTACTGAATATTACATTTCTTTTACACAGTTAAGGCTGCTATAGTTTCCTTCATTGAGAAATGGCTGAATGATAATTGTGTAATTATGTATAGAAGAATTGCACACATTTAACATGTATTGGATTACTAGCCATTCAGGGGATGAAGTGGGAAGAAGGGAGGGAAGAAAAATGGAATGCAAGGTTTTGCAAGAGTGAATATTAAAAATAATTTATGCATATGTTTTGAAAATAAGAAGCTTTTTCTTCCCAAAAAAGTATTTATTTGAAGAAAGAGTAAGAAAAAAGAAAAATAGAAAAGCAATACAAAACAAAATGGAAGAAAACAGAACAAAACATCATCATGTGCCCAGTAGAACATCAGGGAAGATTCAAAATATATACAAACATATATTAATTTAAGAAAGTACATATATACATATTAGTAAAATAAATTATATTCATGAATATTCATCTTTATTTACTTATATGTTATTTTTGTTCTTTGCTGTGCACTTTTTTTACTTCATTCTTTTTCTCCCCTTTCATCCCCCCTCCCACTCCCAAGCAGGCTATAGTTAAGAACAGATGTATTTATATATACATATGTAGATATATACATACACACATATAGATACATACATATCTTCTTTTCATCACCCTACCACCCCCAAGTCAGCTATAGTTGAGAAAAGATATATTTATGTGTACACATATTGATATATACAAGCATACATACATACATACACACATACATTCCCTATATCCCCCATATCCCCATCTTTCCTATCACCACTGACTATCATTAAATTATATTTCATAATTTGGCTTAGCATTCCTTAACATCCCCCCCCCACTTCAAGTATCCCTCCCTCATCTTTTTGTCTTATCTTTTGCTTCCCCTTCTACCCATCCCTCCCCCCCTTATTTCTTTATAGATTTTGGAGGATATTTTACCATTCATGGTATATATGTAGTATTGTCTATTGAACCATTCCTGATGTGAGTAGGTTTTCAGAAGTACAAGCCCTCTTCCTCCCTCTAATGCCTTTGTCTATTCTTCCTCTGCACCTCATTTACTATTTTTACTTTTATTCTGCCAATTTTTCTTTTGAGTTTACCATGTTGTTACTTAAATCTTAAACATAAAGTATACATTTCCCATATTAAAAAAAAAAAAAAAGTTTGTCCATGTTGAGTTCCTTAAAATTGATCTATGATACTGGCTCTTATACATTAAATTGTATCTTAAGTACAGGTTTGGTTGAGAGAGTCCTGAAAATCTGCAAGTTCATTGAATATCCTTTTTTTCTCATTCAAAATTATAGATAATTTTGCTGGATGCGATATTTTTGACCACAGGCCTAATTCTTTTGCTTTTCTATAGATATGATTCCAAGACCTGAAGTCTTTTAATGTGACTGCTGATAAATCTTGTACAATTCTAATCATACCTTCAATGCATTTGAATTGTTTTCTTCTTGTTTCTTGCAGAATATTCTCTTTAATCTGGGGATTTCAAAATTTGGCAATAATATTCCTATGTATTTTCCACAAAGGATCTCTTTGAGAATGCTTTTCATTTATGCTTTCCCTTCATGTTCTATCACTGCAGAACAAGTTTCTAGGATGATTTTGTCCATTATTGTGTCAAAGATCTCTTTTTGGTCACAATTTTCAAAAGGTCCACTTTTTCCTATACTTTCTCTTCTTGATCTATTCTCCAGATCTGTCATTTTTCTTATATTTCATATTGTAATTCTGGAAAAACTGAGGTAAAATAGAGATTAGAGAGTTTTTAATATTTTATTTGAGAGGGAAAGATTGTATTGTGGCAGCCTTTTTTGTAGTGGCAAGAAACTGGAAACTGAGTGGATGCTCATCAGTTGGAGAATGGCTGAATATGTTATTGCATATGAATGTTATAGAATATTATTGTTTTCTAAGAAATGATCTGCAGGATGATTTCAGAAAAGCCTGGAGAGACTTACATGAACTGATGCTAAATGACCAGGAGTAGAACCAGGAGATCATTGTACACAGCAACAATAAGATTATGTGATGATCAATTCTTATAGATGCGGCTCTTCAACAACAACTGATCCAGGCCAGTTCCAGTGTCCTTGGGATGAAGACAGCCATCTATGACTAGAGAGAGGACTTGAGAACTGAGTGTGGATCACAACATAACATTTTCACTCTTCTTATTGTTGTTTACTTGCATTTTGTTATCTTTTTTTTCCTTTTTAATTTGATTTTTCTTGTTTAGCAAGATAATTGTATAAATATGTATGCATATATTGGATTTAACATATATTTTATCATGTTTAACATATATTGGATTTCTTTCCATGTAGGTGAGGGGTTGGTGGTAAAGGAAAGAAAATTGGAACAAGAGGTTTCACAAGGGTTAATATTGAAAAATTATCTAGGCATATGTTTTTAAAATTAAAAACCTTTAATTAAAAAATAAAATAAAATGAACTACTGGAGAGTAAAAAAAAAAAAGAAAAGAAAAAAAAAGAAAAATAATAATTCGGTATTTTTACAGCATTTGTGATTTCAACAAATGAAACTAGTTCTATGCTCTTTTTGAAGAAAAAAAAATCTATCATTCCATATAGAAATGACATAAGTAACAAACCTTATGAAGAAAAAGTGGAGGTAATGAATATATTTAAAGGATTATAACTGATAGAGTGTCTGAAGAGTTTTGAACAGAGGGTGGCCATATATATATATATATGTATATATATATATATATATATATATATATATATATATATATGTATGTATGTATATGTATATATGTGTGTGTATATGTATATATGTGTGTGTGTGTGTGTATATATATATATATATATATATATATATATATATATATACATATATATATTTTTTTTCCAGTAGCAAAATGTAGCTATGAAAGTTGAGTATATATAAAGTTGATGGATGCTTTTGAAGTGTGGTATTGGAGAAGACTTTTGAGAGTTCCTTGGATAGTAAGAGCAAATCATTCATTACTTAATTAAACTGCATCAGAATATTCCTTGGAAAGTCAAATAGCAAAGCTGAAGCTTAAATACATTGGCTATATAATGAGAAGGTGTGATTTTTTGGAAAAGATCAGTCTTGAGAGAGATTGAAAACAAGAAGAAAAAGGGGCAGCAGAAGAGGAGATAGATAGTATCATGGAAACAATATGAATTTAAACAAACTTCAATAGTAGATAATGAGAGGTCTTGGCTCTGTGAGGTCATGAAGGGTCAGACTCATTTGAATGACTAAACACCAACTATGCTCCTTTAAGATAGCATTTATATTGGATTTTATTTGCTTTTTAATCATTTCATGGTGTTTTCTAAATTTTTATTCATTCCAATTTTATGATACTTAAATCATTATTGTATGTATATATATATATGTATATATATCATTACATAGATATAGATATAGATATATAGTCATTCCTGAATCTTATCCATTTTTTTAAAAAGGAGTCATTTTATTCTCTCTTTTAACCTTTACTTTCCCTTGGCAAAATAACTGGGGGAAAAAGGGATATTTAGGTTGGTAACCTTCATGGTCAACCAGATGAAATTCTTAGATGCCATGCTCTAGACATCATACCTACAAGACTGTACTGTTTGTCTGAATTCATATCTTAGATGAGTAGGGAAAATATAAGCTCTTATACTTCTTGTAAGGCTTAAGAATCAATAAATTAATAAAATAAGCTTGTCTTTCTTTAAATTTATACAATTATATTTTTAAATATTGCCCTTATTAATTTTTAATTCTTTTTTTAATATTTGAATGAAAAGACAAGCACTAATGATAGAGGAAATGCCAATTGTACTGTTCATATCTAAGGAAGTTTTTGGTTGTTCAGGTATGTCCTAATCTTGACCCCATTTGGAATTTTCTCAATAAAAGATAGAGGAGGGCCCTGCCATTGCCTTTTCTAGCTCTTTTTGTATTTGAGGAAACAAATGCAAATAGGGTCAAGTGACTTTGTCTAAGGTGATAGAGATAGTAAGAGTCAGAAGCTGAACTCAGGAAGTTCCCATTTCCTTGCCCAATGTTCTATCAATTCTGACAGATACTACCTTTTCTAAAGCCTCTTTAATTAAATGAACGGGGCTTTTAGGTCTTGCACCAGATCCACTTATTTCAGTTGGAATTGAATTAAATTTAATAATCATTAATTAAATGCCTATTATGTATAAAGTATATAAAGATAAAAATCTTCACAGCCCTTAACTTCAAGAAATTTATAATAAAAGGGAGAGATAGGGTATTATATACACATAGATAAGTAATAAAAATTATAAAATGAATGTTATTTTCTTGTGGCCAGGACAATAATATCTTAGAATTCAAAATGACCATCTGAAGTTATTTTAGGGGAAGTTTCACTCACATCTCCAACCAAGGAGCCAATGTTATTGATTATTTAATGATCAGTAATTCAATTCTTATCTCCATCTTTCAGCTGTACATTATAGAAAAGTTTTAAAGTAATCATGTCTTCAAACTTGTGATTTTCAATATAACTTTCCTGGAGTTTTTCTCCCACACTAAATGGAACCAGCAGATTAAAGAGATAAGAGAGTTAAAAGGAGCACAGGTCTCTAATCTCCATTTTTGAGAACTAAATCATTTTCAATACACTTCTCACACTGTTTGTGGGTATAAGTTTCTATCATGAAATATAACCATAGGTGAAATAAAGGGAAACAAGATTTTTCCTATTTCTTGCCTGTGTAACTCTGACCATTTCATACACAGACACATTCATATACATACACAAATCTACACACACAGACACACATTCTAATCCTGGCAAAGTCAGTGAGGTAATAAAAGTAATGTCACTTGCAATGATATTCAGCAATATAAAACTGATCTTTGAATCAAGAGATATCTGTGATTTAGTCCTATACTGGACACTATGTGACAGGAGCTAAGTCATTTAACTTTGCTATGTCTTCATATCTTCATCTATAAAATGGGGCTTTTAATGTCAGTAGAAATAGAGTTGGGAAAATTAAATTGAATATTAATAAAATTCATTGACAAATAACCATTTAACTCAATAATACCAGTAACATGCTAGCATCACTAAATATATTTTTAAAGAGGAAAAAGAACTATATACATTAATACTTATTTTGTCATAGTAAAAATCTATGAATTAAGGAAGTACCCATAAAATGGGAGATGGCTGACCAAACTATAGTATGTATGAATAACAATCATAACAACAACAACAATAGCTTACATTTATATACTTCTAGGGAATTTACTAAATGCTTTACCACATTTAATCTTCACAATTATGCTGAGAGTTAATGGCAATCATTATCCCCATTTTATAACAAAAGAGGTTAAATGATTTGTCCAGATTCATATAACTAGTAAATGTCTAAGTCTGAATTTGATGTCTGATTTTCTCAACTCCAGCCCATTGTTCTATCATTTTGCCACTTAGCTATCCCCATGAATATATGAATACAAGATGATGTTATTGTATGAAAGGAATATTGAAAAAGTCAGTCACAGAAAAAACTGGGAACTTCCTATGAATTAATGCAGAATGGAAAGAGAACCAGAACATTTCTTTTTAAGAATTCTCATTAATCTTTACAACCACAATTCTAGAGGAATCTTGATAAAAATATAACCCACATCCTTAAACAGAGGTAATGAACTTAAGAGGCAAAAAAAAAAAAAAAAAAAAAAAAATTGATTTTAGACATGGTCAATGGGGAGATAGTTAGATTGACTATACTATATTAATTACAAATGGCTTGTTTATTTCCCAATGTGTGGAACTGGAAAAATTCAAGTTGTAGTAGTGTAACTCTGTAGTTTTGCTTAATCAAAAAAAAAAAAAAAAAAGGATTCATTGAAGTATTTTAAAAGACACAAAGAAGGCAGAAATAAGCCTACAGCAAGTGGGGGGTGGGGTGGGGGGGAATTACAAACAAGCAATGCAACTTTGAAAATTAAATGTTAAATGTATTATTCATATATATAAATATATATATAATTTTAAAAGCACAAATGATTAGAGTTTCATATGTGATCTTTGTTTTCTTTTCTAAAATGTCTCTTAATATTTATGATTTGTTTTGGTTGAAATAGAAAAACAAGTTAAATGCATTTTAAATATGTGTGTGCTTTTCACTATTATTGTTAAAAATAAGTTGAGAAGAAAGCAAGAAAAGACTTATGAAGTTAAAAAAAAAAGTTATTTCTAAGAATTTCTACATAAATTGTAGGTACATCTTTTTTAGAATCAACTAGGTAGCCTGGAAGATAGAAAATTGGATATAGAATCAGGAAGACCCCAGTTCAAAATATAGTTTCTAACACATAATAGTTGTGTGATACTGGGAAAGTCTTTCAATATCTGTTGGCCTTCATCATCATTTATTTATTTATTTTCTAAGGATTAAGTTATTTATCTATGGTTGTACCTAGTAAGTGTCAAATGTTCTCCTGACTTCAGGGTAGATACTTTATCCACCCTACCACTTAGCTACCTCTCCTTAATCCATTTAAGCAGGAAATGGCAAATCACTCCAGAATCTTTGGGAAAAAAAAAAAAAGAAAGAAAGAAAGAAAGAAAGAAACAAATAGAAGGAAACAAATTAAACCATAATCAGTATATCAGTATTGGTATCATTGGCATAGGATTATGAAGGTTAAAATAGAACTTTTGGGGTGCAGCTAGGTGATTCAGTGGATAGAGCACTGAACCTGAATTATACTCTGACCTCAGTTACTAGCTAAGAAACCTTGGATACATCAATAAAGTCTTTTTCTCAATTTTCTCATCTGTTTTCATCATCTAGAGAATGAAATGGCAAACTATTCTGGTAACTTTGACCACTATAACTGCAAATGAGGTCATGGAGAGTTAGGACTGAGCAACAAACAAAAGAATTTATCTAAATTTGTCGAAATATTAACTAGTAGGTCTTTAAAATGAAACAGAGATGAGAGCATGAAGGGATTTTGGACTCATCAACACTAAATGAAGATTTAAGTAAATTCTTATTCACAATATAACTTTCCAGAATTTTAACCAGTTTATTCCTCAGTTATACTGCTAAAGTCACCATTCTACTTAAATTCCTGATTACCTTTAATCCGAACTATTTCACATAATACTAGGATTTTAGAGTTAAAATAGAATTGAATGGCCTGCTAGAAAAATGCTTTCTTCTGAAACAAAACACTGGTTATCTGCACTTGAAAATGTCCACAACTACAGTGCCTGAAAAAAATTATAAAGGAGTTTTTCTCCTTATATCAAACTTAAATTTGTCCATAAGTTTATTATAATATTAAATATTTTTTCTGAGGCCAAATAATTTCTTGTCTAATATGTAGAATGAAATTTTAAACTGCATTGTAATTCTGAATTTGATATAGTTTTGATCGAGGCATCTACCAGTGAGTTTCACTATAAATTCATGACAAAAAACTATTCCCTATATTTTAATCAGATTTTCCACTAATGTATGTTACTTAGAAATAATAATAATACTAATAATAAATATTAAGGATTATTAATATATATCCACACCTACTAATAGAAAAATCATTTCAATGATCATTATTATGTTAGATTTGATTTTTTAAGAAATTGATATATTAATGTTTTCATTGTGATGAACTTTTTATAAAAAACGATTCCTCTTTTTTACATTGGAAAGATATCATAGCACATAAGTTGGAATATGAGAAGCCTTCCTAAATTAACAGAGGAGGAGTTAATTGCTTAAGTAGTCCCATTTCAGAAAAAAGAAATAGAACAAGCTATTAATCAACTCCCCAGGAAAAAATCCCCAGGGCCAGATGGATTCACATGTGAATTCTACCAAACATTTAAAGAACAATTAGCACCAATGTTATATAAAGTATTTGAAAAAATAGGGGATGAAGGAGTCCTACCAAACTCCTTTTATGACACAGACATGGTACTGATACCTAAACTAGGTAGATCGAAAACTGAGAAAGAAAACTATAGACCAATTTTCTTAATGAATATTGATGCTAAAATCTTAAATATTAGCAAAAAGACTTCAGAAAATCATCCCCAGGATAATATAATATGATCAAGTAGGATTTATACCAGGAATGCAGGGCTGGTTTAATATTAGGAAAACTATTAATATAATTGACCATATTAATAATCAAATTAATAAGAACCATATGATCATCTCAATAGATGCAGAAAAAGCATTTGATAAAATCCAACATCCATTCCTACTAAAAACTCTTGAGAGTATAGGAATAAATGGACTATTCCTTAGAATAATCAGGAGCATATATTTAAGACCGTCAGTAAGCATAATATGCAATAGAAATAAACTGCAACCTTTCCCAGTAAGATCAGGAGTGAAACAAGGTTGCCCACTATCACCATTACTATTCAATATAGTACTAGAAAGGCTAGCCTTGGCAATAAGAGTCGAGAAAGAGATTCAAGGAATTAGAGTAGGAAATGAGGAAATCAAACTCTCACTCTTTGCAGATGACATGATGGTATACTTAGAGAACCCCAAAGACTCTGCTATTAGAAATAATTCAGAATTTTAGCAAAATTGCAGGATACAAAATAGATCCACATAAATCCTCAGCATTTTTATATATCACCAACAAAATGCAACAGCAAGAAATACAAAGAGAAATTCCATTTCAAACAAATGTTGAGAGTATAAAATATTTGGGAATCTATCTACCAAAGAATAGTCAGGAATTATATGAGAAAATTTACAAAACACTTGTGACAAAAAAAATAAAATCAGATTTAAATAATTGGAAAGACATTCAGTGCTCTTGGATAGGACAAGCAAATATAATTAAGATGACAATACTCCCCAAACTAATCTATTTATTTAGTGCTATACCAATCAGACTGCCAAGAAACTATTTTAATGACCTAGAAAAAATAACAACAAAATTCATATGGAAGAATAAAAGGTCGACAATTGCAAGGGAACTAATGAAAAAAAGGTCAGAGGAAGGTGGTCTAGGTGTACCTGATCTAAAGCTATATTATATAGCAGCAGTCACCAAAACCATTTGGTATTGGCTAAGAAATAGACCAGTCGATCAGTGGAACGGATTAATTACAAAGGACCAAAAAGGGTACATCTATAGCAATCTAGTCTTTGACAAACCCAAAGATAAAAATTCATTATTTGGAAAAAACTGTTGGGAAAACTGGAAATTAGTATGGCAGAAATTAGATATGGATCCATACTTAACACCCTATACCAAGAAAAGATCAAAATGGGTCCATGATTTCGGGATAAAGAATGAGATCATAAATAGATTAGAGGAACAGAGAATAGTCTACTTCTCAGACCTGTGGAGGAGGAAGGAATTTATGACTAGAGGAGAACTAGAGATCATTGTTGATCACAAAATAGAAGATTTTGATTATATCAAACTAAAAAATTTCTGTACAAACAATACTAATGCAAACAAGATTAGAAGGGAAGTAACAAATTGGGAAAATATTTTTAAAGTTAAAGGTTCTGATGAAGGTCTCATTTCCAAAATATATAGAGAACTGACCCTAATTTATAAGAAATCAAATTATAAATGGTCAAAGGATATGAACAGACAATTCTCAGATGATGAAATTGAAATTATATCCACTCATATGAAAGAGTGTTCCAAATCACTACTGATCAGAGAAATGCAAATTAAGACAACTCTGTGATACCACTACCCACCTGTCAGATTGGTTAAGATGACAGGAACAAATAATGATGAATGTTGGAGGGGATGTGGGAAAACGGAGACACTAATACATTGTTGGTGGAGTTATGAAAGAATTCAGCCATTCTGGAGAGCAATTTGGAACTATGCCCAAAAAGTTATCAAAATGTGCATACCCTTTGGTCCAGCATTTCTGCTATTGGGCTTATATCCCAAAGAAATACTAAAGAACGGAAAGGGACCTGTATGTGCCAAAATGTTTGTGGCAGCTCTTTTCTTAGTGGCTAGAAAGTGGAAGATGAATGAATGTCCATCAATTGGAGAATGGTTGGGTAAATTATGGTATATGAAGGTTATGGAATATTATTGCTCTGTAAGAAATGACCAGCAGGAGGAATACAGAGAGGCTTGGAGAGACTTGCATCAACTGATGCTGAGTAAGATTAATAGAACCAGAAGATCATTGTACACTTCAATGCTGTATGAAGAGGTATTCTGATGGAAGTGGCTATCTTCGACATAAAGAAGATCCAACTCACTTCCAGTTGATCAATAATGGACAGAAACAACTACACACAGAGAAGGAACACTGGGAAGTGAATGTAAATTGTTAGCATTACTGTCTATCTACCCAGATTACTTATACCTTCGGAATCTAATACTTATTGTGCAACAAGAAAATGGTATTTACACACATATATTGTATCTAGGTTATATTGTAATACATGTAAAATGTATGGGATTGCCTCTCATCAAGGGGAGGGAGTAGAGGGAGGGAGGGGATAATTTGGAAAAATGAATACAAGGGATAATGTTATAAAAAAATTACTCATGCATATATACTGTCAAAAATTTATAAATAAAATTTTTAAAAAAGGAATATGATAAGTCTTTATAAAATTTCCCCACAAATCATCATTAACTTTTCTTTAATGCCTCATGGCTACCCATGTCATTGTTCACTATCTAATTTTTGAGTTCAACTTGTGATTTAGAGCTTTCTCTAAAAGGATAGAACAAGTTAAATATTTCTTCATTTTGATAACATCTCAAATTTTTAAATCAAGTATAAAATTGTTAAAAACAAATAATATTGCTTTCCTTGGTTTACATCTCTTCACATATAATATAACAGATTCCTTCTATAACATACTTTCCGGAATTCTCACCATTCTGACAACTTTATTGATTTCCATTTTATTATGGATTCAGATAAATGAGTTTATTTGCTATTTGCTACATGCATTCACTATAGAACTGGGATTTTCTGGGAAAGTGGTCAGGCTTTAGATACATAGATATAACTATCTATATGTACACATCTATGCATATATGTACATATGAAGAATCATGTATACTTTTTTCAGTATAAGTATACATATATATGTGTATCCATATGTATTTGTATATTATAAGAAACCTCTATCTGGCAATCATTTCCTATCTGTTAGTTGCTATATAAACAGGTTTTTGAAGGTAAAGATTATTTGGAGGAGAGACAGAGACAGATAGAAAGAAAGACAGAAAGACAGACAAAGAGATAGAGGCAGAGACAAAGAGAGACAGAGACAGAGAAATTTTGGGGTATTCTTTCTGTAATTGATAGTGATCAGACACACAGCTTAAATAGAAAAATTACTTCCCCTATCTCAATATTTAATGTTACAGATGGATACAATTGTAGCTCAGTAACTTTTCATTCTGAGAAAAACAGAGTGGCCAGCCTCTCATCCCAATTTTTTGCTTTACTTCCTGGCATTACTTATGGTTTCACTTGGAAAAGTAAGGCTCTAGAAAGATCTCTTCTTACCCCTTTACAAGGCACTTCTAAGCAACTCTTGTACAAATATAACCTACATAGGCAAAATAGTTTTATACAGCATAATGCTCATTTCCTTCACTATCTATTATTTTACTATGCTTTAATAGCACAGTAAAAATCAGTAAAAAATATGCTGCTATTCCAGTAATTAATATTATCTGAAAAAGAAATTATGATGTATTTTTGTATTATTTCAGTATATTTGTGGTATATATTCAACTAGACTTCATTTTTACTGATTTCCAACCAATCATTCTACTTACTCAATAATACTGCCTTTGGCTATTTTTACCTAAAAATAAAATAGTTTAAAAAAAATTCTACAACACAGAAACTCATTCTTCCTGAACATAACCTTTTCCAAATTTAACACAATTTTGGGTTTTCTCACATTTCCTTAGTTCGATTAATGAATCACTCACATCTGCCTGATTGCCTCAATATTATGTTTCTTCTCCTAACAGTACAATGTCTCTTAGCCCATAGGAAAGTGCTTTACTTCTGTTTTAACATTCTTTCTTTGAAATATATTCAAGAAACCTTGAATTGTGCCATTTCTTCCACAGCTCCAAGGCAGGCATTTGTACAAGCTATCAAAAGATTAAAGAAGCTTATCTGTCTTCCTAGAAACAATCTTATCAAAATATATAACTTTGCTGTTATATGTATGAGAGATAGAATATAGAAGAATTTGGTTCAGTTAAAAGAAAATAAATTTCCCATAAAATACTGACTACCTAAATGCAATAATATATTAATCTATTTGTGATTATATTGAAATTATTGGCAACCAGTCTCCTCTAACCAATTTTTCCACTACTCAAACAGTTAGTTTCCAGAACAATGTTACTTATCAAACCACCATTCTGAATATGCACTGACAGTTTATTTTTTCTAAGTATATTTCTTATTGTTGGTTTAAACAGTGGTCCTCAAACTTTTTAAATAGGGGGCCAGTTCACTGTCCCTCAGATTGTGGGAGGGCCAGACTATAGTAAAAACAAAAACTCACATTCTTTCTCTGCCCCCTCAGCCCATCTGCCATAACCTGGCGGGCCGCATCTGGCCTGCGGGGCTGTAATTTGAGAATCCCTGATTTAAAATATTTATTTCCACAGATTGCAGAGAATTCTACCATATCTGAAAGTAAACTCACTTTCATTTAGCTTATCAAGTGTTCTGCTAATTTACTTCAAGGAATTAGGTGGGAGTTTTTTTGTTTGTTTTGTTTTGTTTTTATTGTTTTTGCCCCTTTCCCTTCTCTCTCCTCCTCCTCCTACATCTTCTTCTCTCTTTCCTCTCTTTCTCTTCTCTCTCCAATACTATCTCTCTCTCCACTTTTATTATATTTTTCCTTCCCTCCTTCTCTTTCTTTTTCCTTTATCCTTCTGCAAAGTAAGATAAGAGAAAGGTTTTCAATCAGTTTGACCTTTCCGGAAGTCAAAAGACTCAGTTGATTTTAAAATATTTTGGTCATCTTTTAAATCAAGTTTCAGAGACATTTCCCTCCATTGAATAATAATATTTCATTTGCAATTCTGTAATTTTATATCATTTCTAATAGTAAGTGATATAAATAGAAGTTTTTGTGTGTTACTCATTCCTGCATTTGTGAGTGATACTTCATAAATTAATTCAGTAATGTTAGCTGATACATCTCTTTAAGAGGACAGATTTTTGTATTGACAGTCTTATACTTTGATAACTGAAGCTCTTACCTTCTCTCTTTTGCCTTTTTTGTCTACTTCTGAGTTTGTGTTCTGATCTTCCCTGTCTTCAAAAGTAGTTTTATATAGTCTGAGCTCTTTTTGCTTTTTTGCTCATTTTTAAAAGTTGAGTTCTGTTCCTTGGGCACAGGGGAAATTGTCCCAAGCTCTTTTGCAGAAAGACACAGGCTTCTCCTCACTGACTGCCCTGGTCTGAACCTGGAGCTGGTGTTGCTTCAGATTTTCCCACTGAACTAGGTGGATTTGGCTAAGTCCTACCTGTTATGCTGGGGTTCGGGGGCTCATAATTTGCTTTCTGTAGTTGTGCTGGAGATCTTACAGCTGGTCTGTTGCTCTACTGACCTTCTGAACCAGGATAGAATAACCAATGCTGTTATATTTCGGCTAACAATCTTCTGCTAGATTCCCCATACCAAGTCTCCCTGCACCTGGTCTCCTAGTGTTGGGCCTCTCCAAGCTATGCCTACACTGGCCTTGTTTCCCCCTGCCCCTTTGGGACAGAGCTTTTATGAAGTTCTTCCAAGATATCTTAAGCTGGAAAATTATTACACTCCAAATATTTATGGGATCTGTCACTTCAAAATCCATTTAGAGGCTTGATGTAGCATTGATTCTGAGGGAAACTGTGGAAAGCTCAGGCAAACCCTACTTACCCTCTGCCATCTTGGTTATACCCCCCAACTTCTCTCTCAACCTGATTTTTGAAATGCACTGCTACCAAAGCCTATTTATCCAAAATATCAGAATTATTTTGTATATATTTTATATTTGTTCATCTCTTTATATGTTATTTGCTCCATAGAATTTAAGTTAAGTGAGGCCATAGGCTATTTCATGTTTTATTCTTGCCCCAAGGGTCATGAACAATGCCTGCAATACGTTAATTGTGAAATAAAACTTGTTGAATTAAATTAAAATTAATTTCAAAGCAAATCTCATTTTATCAGGTATTGTTTGGTCTGAGTATTGAAGGAAATCTTATTTGAGTTTCTAAAGAATGAGCAATACAGTATTGATTGAATTAAAATTTTTATGCTAAAGCTAAAGGTAAATTTGTAATATGGTCCTAAGCTTATATTTATAAGGCTAGATGGAACCTCATTAAATCAACACAAAAAAGCAGATTGTTTCAGAACATTGTTTAACCAGTTTGTTTCAGAACATTCCCACTGGAGTAACAAAGCTACTATGTACTAAGGATGATGAAAATTGGTAACTCTGTTTGAAAGTATATGGTCACCTAATAGAGATAACTAAGAAATTTTTCAAGAAGTGGTTTTCAACTGTAGATTTGCTGCTAATGTATTTTTCAGAAATAATTATATAAGCCAATCAACTTGTCAATGAACATGGTCGTCAATAGGTATTATGATCATCTACTATTTCCTCACTGATGTCCTATATTCTTTGGGAAAGAGTATGAGGAATATAAATGTGATTTCATTAATGTAATGAACTCATAGATGATTAAACTCCCCTAAATATGCAACAAGTATGCATCTTCTTTGCAATTGTAATCTAAAGATTATTTCCTTAAGTATTTGTATGTATGTATGTATGTATGTATGTATGTATCTATCTATCTATCTATATATATATATATATATATATACATACATATATATTTTTTAAAAGTGTGATTATATATTATATAAACATTATGTTTTATATTATATTAAATACATACACATACACACACACAAGTTCAAATCTTGTTCCAAACACTTAATAGATAGATGATCTTAGTCAAGTTACCTCAATTCTTTCCACTGTGAAATGGAATGATAATCACATATATTTCCCAGAGTTGTTGTGAGGGTTAAATGAGAATATGTATTAACAAAACAAACAAACAGCAGAGTGACTGGGACATTTTATATAATATATATATATACATATATATGTTATTTGTTAATAGTGTTTCTGTGTGTATGTGTGTTATGGATAGATAGATAGGAAGAAATATAGAATCCCCCCAAGGAGTAATTAGAATCATAGAAAAGGGAAAACCAAATTGCAAAAGAATAATGTGTTTCTAAAGCTCTTTAAGGTTTTTGAAGACCCACCTAAATTCATTTATCACTTATAAGCAGGGCAAATGCTACTATCATTATTTTATGAATGAGGAAAAAAGATTGTTACTTGTCTGTAATGACCCACTTTTACATTCAGAATTTCAAGGCAATTCTCCTAATTTTTCATTTCTCTACATCTTGATGTCTAAAATTAATATACTTTTTTGATAAGATAAAATTGATAGAATTTGAGACCCAAATGGTTAAGCATGCTCAATCCTTTCAGTAGGTGGTAAAGGGAATAGCATCATTTATTTCTCTTTAAAGCAAATCCCTTGTTTCTCTTTTCATTGCTGACATTCATTTTCTTATTTGATGCTCCCTATATCTGAGGATCATCAAGCATATTAATGGTATCTTATAAATATGCAAATACAAAGATAGGCTCAGTGGAAACCAAGTAGTAAATCTGGATTGTAAACTCAAGAATAGTCTAAACACATACCATAGACTTTAGAGCATAATGCTGAGGCATAATCAGCAAAGACAGCAGCAGAGTCTCAGTGGTAGATCAATTCCAATCAGTTGCAGTCCCTATCAGTGGTGGGTTGTCAACAATGCATAAAGCATGCACATAATGAAGAAGCTAATGTACTGAGCTTAGAGAGTAATAGAACTGTTAGGACTGACATGCAGTACTTGGTGGCATTTCTCTCTGTATTCAACATAAAAGCCCATGGGTTACTCTGAGAATATTTATGTTTCTTTTCATGAGAATTGTCTTGTACTACTAGAATCCAACAATCAGAAGTAAGATAGCTATAAATGAAGCTATATTCAATTTTTATTTATTGACTACATTCAATGAAATTAGTGTTGTTCTAGTCACCATAAATGGTAGTGTGACCTTTACTTAATGTTTACATTAGCAGCATTTCCTTTATATAGCACATATTTCAGAAGGCTGAGATACAATCTCTCCTGCCTTTGGAAACAGAATAGCCTTAATTTACTCATGTAATGCCAGGGTTTAAAATATCACAGATTAAATAAAACAAATATCCTTTTTCCCTCTGTAATTCTAACAGTCATATTTGGGAAGAAAGAAAAAAATCTATGATTGATGATTTTGCTGAATTAAAGGAAAGATTTTTAAAAGTTTCCTGAGTTATCTTAATTATTCTGTTTGAAGTAAAAAAAAGTTTATGTGGAATGGAAAATATTACTAAAATTTAAAAAGAGAGCTAAGGAATCCCAGGATAAGTGGCTTTTAATAGGACCTGTTATGGAAAGATTGCAATATTTCCAAATAAAGCATATGTGTTATTTCATCAATGTGGCTATTTCTTCCCTGATGTAGCTGACAATTAATCTACACTTCAGGGAATGGTTTTCATGAAACCTGAAAAACAATCGTTATCTGTTAACCAACTTTCTAATGATGATCCATCATATACTAGTTGATTCTTGGACAAGAGACATTCAGTCCATTTCAAGGCTGAAGTGTAAATAAAAGGATAAAAATAAGATTCTGAATCATTAATATAGTTTTTCAGAAATAATTTATATCTACATCTGGGGGGGGAAAGGAAACTAATGCTTCAGAGAAGGGGTTTCATTGGGGATTTGAAGCTAAACTTTAGAACATAAATAGAATGTCTTGTGTGGTATTTATCTCTTTTATTTAAAAGGTCCTGGGGGGAAAAATGAAGAAAAGGCCTCCTATCATCTTTCAAAAAGAGAAATTTGAGAAAATGTATAAACCATCATTTTCTGGACATCCCCTTCCCTGTCCACAACCAACTATTCCCTCATCTTCAAACCTGATTTCTCCTATTTGTTATCATAAGGCACAAATCATATAAATTAATTCATATTGAAAAAGGGATATTTTGTTACTCTGTTTAGTGTAATTCCTAAGTTAGCATGGCAAAATTCCTAACATGATGAAGTTAAATTCTAAATGTTAAATGGTAAATTCTAAATGTTAAAATATCATACACCAAAAACAAGCAGGAAAGATTAACATTCTTTTTTTTTTCTTTCAATTATTTCATGTGCACAGTTATCTAATTTGCTCTGATATTTTCTGTGAAATTCTGCAGAATATCATAAGGAGAAATATTAATGGAAATAGGGAGCCTATTGGAACAATTAATAGTTTAGCAAAATTGCATGCTATAAAATAAGCCCACACAGATCATCAGCATTTCTATATATTACTGACAAAGTCCATCAGCAAGAGAGAGAAAGGGAAATTCCATTTAAAATAACTGTAGATGACATGATGGTATACTTAGAGAACCCAAAAGACTCTGCAAAAAAGCTATTAGAAATAATTTAGAATTTTAGCAAAGTTGCATGATACAAAATAAATCCACATAAATTCTCAGCATTTTTATACATTACCAACACAATCCAACAGCAAGAGATACAAAGAGAAATTCCATTCAAAATAACGGACAATAGTATAAAATATTTGGGAATATATCTACCAAAGGAGAGTCAGGAACTATATGAGCAAAATTATGAAACACTTGCCACAAAAATAAAGTCAGATTTAAATAATTGGAAAGACATTCAGAGCTCTTGGATAGACTGAGCGAATATAATTAAGATGACAATACTCCCTAAAATAATCTATTTATTTAGTGCTATACCAATCAGACTCCCAAGAAACTATTTTAATGACCTATAAAAATAACAACAGAATTCATATAGAACAACAAAAGGTCGAGAATTTCAAGGGAAGTAATGAAAAAAAAAATTAAATGAAGGTGGTCTAGCTGTATCTGATCTAGAACTCTATTATAAAGCAACAGTCACCAAAACCATTTGGTATTGGCTAAGAAATAGACTAGTTGATCAGTGGCATAGGTTAAATTCACAGGGCAAGATAGTGAATAAAAATAGCAATCTAGTATTTGACAAACCCAAACATCCCAACTTTTGGGATAAGAATTCATTATTTGACAAAAACTGCTGGAAAAACTGGAAATTAGTATGGCAGAAACTAGGCATGGACCCACATTTAACGCCACATACTAAGATAAGATCAAAATGGGTCCATGATTTACGCATAAAGAACAAAATCATAAATAACCTGGAGGAACATGGGATAGTCTACCTCTCAGACTTGTGGAGGAGGAAGGAGTTTGTATACAAGGGAAAACTAGAGACCATTATTGATTCCAAAATAGAACATTTTGATTACACCAAATTAAAAAGTTTCTGCACAAACAAAACTAATGCAAACAAGATTAGAAGGGAAGTAACAAATTGGGAAAACATTTTTACAATTAAAGGTTCTGATAAAGGCCTCATCTCCAAAATATGCAGAGAATTGACTTTAATTTATAAGAAATCAAGCCATTCTCCAATTGATAAATGGTCAAAGGATATGAACAGACAATTTTCAGATGATGAAATTGAAACTATTTCCACTCATGAAAGAGTGTTCCAAATCACTATTGATCAGAGAAATGCAAATTAAGACAACTCTGAGATATCATTACACACCTGTCAGATTGGCTAAGATGACAGGAACAAATAATAATGAATGTTAGAGGGGATGTGGGAAAACTGGGACACTAATACATTGTTGGTGGAGTTGTGAAAGAATCCAACCATTCTGGAGAGCAATCTGGAATTATGCCCAAAAAGTTATCAAAATGTGCATACCCTTTGACCCAGCAATGCTAATACTGGGATTATATCCTAAGGAAATACTAAAGAAGGGAAAGGGACCTGTATGTGCTAAAATGTTTGTGGCAACCCTTTTCATAGTGGCTAGAAACTGGAAGATGAATGGATGTTCATCAATTGGAGAATGGTTGGGTAAATTATGGTATATGAATGTTATGGAATATTATTGTTCTGTAAGAAATGACCAACAGGAGGAATACAGAGAGGCTTGGAGAGACTTACATCAACTGATGCTAAGGGAAGCGAGCAGAACCAGAAGATCATTATACACTTCAACAATGATACTGTATGAGGATGTATTTTGATGGAAGTGGATATCTTCAACATAGAGAAGAGCTAATCCAATTCCAATTGATCAATGATGGACAGAATCAGCTACATCCAGAAAAGGAACACTGGGAAATGAGTGTAAACTGTGAGCACTGTTTTGTTTTGTTTTGTTTTTCTTCCCAGATTATTTTTAGCTTCTGAATACAATTCTTCCTTTGAAGCAAGAACAACAAAAAAATTCGGTTCTACACATATATATTGTACCTAGGATATACTATAAAATATTTAATATGTATGGGAATGCCTGCCATCTAGGAGAGGGGGTGGAGGGAAGGAGGGGAAAAATTTGGAACAGAAGAGAGTACAACGGATAATGTTGTAAAAAAAAATTACCTATGAATATATACTGTCAAAGAAAATGTTATAAATATAAAAATTTACAAATAAATAAATAAAAGTTAAAAATAAATAAAATTAAAAAAAATATTCCCCCCAAAAAATAAAATAAAATAAAATAAAATAATTGTAGACAAAAGACAATATTTGGGTGTCTACCTGCCATGACAAACCCAAGAACTACATGAACACAATTACAAAACACTAAAACACTTTTTACACAAATAAAGTCAGATCTAAACAATTGTAAAAATATCAATTGCTCATGGTTAGGCCAAGTTAATATAATAAAAATGGCAATTCTACCTAAATTGGTCTACTTGTTCAGTGCCATATCAATAAACTGCCAAAATATTATTGTATAGATCTAAAAAAATTGACAAAATTCATCTAGAAGAAAACAAGGGCACCAATATCAAGGGAATTAATAAAAAGTAATAAAAAAAAAAATCCAAAGAATAGTAGTCTAACAGTACAGGCCCAAAAATATATTATAAAGCATCAATCATCAGAATCATTTGGTACTAAGAAAGAAATAAAATAGTGGATCAATGGAATATAGATATACATAACATAATTATCAATAACTATAAAAATCCAGTATTTGATAAAATCTAAGCTCCAGCTTCTGGGATGAGAACTCACTATTTAAAAAAAAAAAAAAAAAAAAAAACTTGCTGGGAAAACTAGAAAATAATATGTCAGAAACTCAGCATAGACTTACATCTCATACTCCATACAAAAATATGTCAAAATGGATACACGATTTGGCATAAAGCAAATTAGGAGAACTAGGGTAATTTACCTATTAGATCTTTGGAAAAGGGAGGAATTTATGAACAAAAAACTAGAAATTATGAAAGGCAAAATGGATAACTTTGAATACATAAAATTAAAAAGTTTCTACACAAATAAAATCAACAGAAACAAGATAAAAAGCTGGGGATTTTTTTTTTAATACAGCTGGTATTTCTGATAAAGGTCTTTCTGATAAAGGTCTCATTTCTAAAATATAAAAAAAAAAAAAAAAACTATGTCAACTTTACTAGAATACAGATCATTCCCCAATTGATAAATAGTAAAAGGAAATGAACAGACAGTTTTCAGATAATGAAATAAAAGCCATCTATAGTCATATGAAAAAATGCTCTAAATCACTACTGATAAGATAAAACAATTCTGAGGTACCACCTCCCATCTCTCGGATTGACTAAGTTGATAAATGACAATTATAAAATTAGAGGTAATGTGAGAAAACAGCACAATAATTCATTGTTGATGGGATTGTGAAATGATCTAACCATTCTGGATAGCAATTTGGAACTATGACTAAAGGGTTATAAAACTGCATACCCTTTGACCCACACGCCATTACTATGTTTGTATCAAAAGGAAATCAAAAGGAGGGACCCCTATGTACAAAACTATTTGTAGCAGCTTTTTTATGGTAGCAAACATTTGGAAAATGTGTATAATTTAGGGAGTGACTGAATAAGTTGTGGTATATGTTATATGATTGTTATGGAATACTGTTGTTTTATAAGAAATGATCAGCAGGATGATTTCAGAAAGACCTAGAGAGACTTACATGAACTGATGCTAAATGAAGTGAGTAGAGCTAAGAGAATATTGTACACAACTACAAGAAGATTATATAATGATCAATTCTAATGGACTTATCTCTTTTCAACAATGAAGTGATTCAGGTCAATTCCAATAGACATTTATGATGGAGAGAGCCATCTTCATCCAGAAAGAGGAATATAGGGATTGAATGTGGATTACAATATATCATTTTTCATATTTTTGTTGGTGTTTGTTTTTTGTTTGCTTTCTCATTTTTTTCTCTTTTTGATCAAAATTCATTGGAAAAGAAGAGAAGATGCTAGGAGCATAGTGAAAGTCTGTACATCTTGCCTTCTTTTCCACATTCCTATGCTCCCTTCAGGGAAAAACCCTCATGGTTTGAGACCCAATGAAATTTGGCAAATGGATGTGGCCCATTATAAATCTTTTGGTCATCTGTCTTTTATCCATTTCAGGATTTACTTTTGCAATACCTGCAGCAAAAGACAGCCCAAGTAGTCACCAAATTCCTTATACAAGCTTTTGCAATTATGGGTGTGCCACAAGTAATAGAAACAGATAATGAACCTGTATATATTACTAAAATTTTTGCACACTTTTGTGTACAATATCAGATTTTACACACCACTGGCATACCTTTCAATCCTCAAGCACAGGCAATAGAGATGTTAGTGATTACACATATCTGATTTTGGAAGTTGAATTTAAAAAAAATCTAACAAAAAAAAAAAGACATTGAAAAAATTTAGGAAGTTTTGTTACATGTTTACATATATATGTATATATGTGTGTGTACATGTAACAAACACATATATATGCATATATATATATATATATATATATATATATATATATATATATACATATTTGTATCTAAAAGTGAAACAATTGAACTTGAGTGATTTCCTTTGTATTTAATATTCTTCTTGTGACTACTTTGGTTTTATTAGTTCAACTCTACAAAATAAAATAAGATGAATCATTAGTTATTTTAGAGTCAACATTTTGTTGAAACATCCCCATCCCTTGTGGATCTGATGATAATTGCTTTAATGTTTTGGAATTTTGATGTTTGTTGAGGATTGCCTTAGCAAATACCTTGCCTTCAGCATTTTAACTAGCAAACAACATGGGCTTATTAAAATAGGTCATGCTAAACATATTTAATAGCCTTTGTCAACACATTTACTTCTTTAGTGTGAAGAAAAATCCATGTACTTACTTTTAAGCTGAATAAATACTATTGACAGATACCAAGAACTGTTTAAAGTTCTGAAACTTCTCAGATGGTACTTTCCTAGTCCATCTCCATGTGCACTGGGACATATACATATAACCTTGATCTATGTCTTCTGATGTTCTTTTGGTATATTTTCTGTGAAACATTTATGTTAAGTTAGATCAAAACATACTTTATCAATTTATTCTATGTAAATTAACAACACAACAGTTAAAGCAATCCAAACTCTTAAACTTATCTTAATGGGTAAGTTAACAAGCTGATAAGTAGGGTTGGAAGGGGTGAGTAGGGATGAGGTATCCTCAAGAAAGAGTCAGGTTTCAGTGAGTATGTTAATATGGAAGAAGTGAGAAAGGAAAAAAGAAATAATATAGAAGTTAGTTTGTTAACTATGAGTAGGTATGCAAGAGATCACAGAGAAAGATGAACAAGTTATACACTCCAGTAACCCTTCTAGTTATAATAACACTAACTGAACTTTGGACTAATTGAAGTACTTCCTTTAATATATGTATGTGCACAATGAATGAGTTTTTAATGGAATTATCCTATCAAGAAACTTTATTTCTTTAATATGTGCATTATGACCATATATGGCCATTAAATAATCTCATCAATATATTTCTTGAATATGATGTAGACCCACTGTTAAATTTATAGCAATAAGAACTTAAATAATAGTTACCTTCTTTGTTTTATTTGCAGATCGAGTTTATTTCTGTATTTTTATCATATATGATCAAAATGAACATAATAGTATGTTGAAAACTAATATAAATATCAGCATTCCAGAAAAAAAAAAACACAAAATATCTGAAAGATACTTTTGCCATCTTATGTTTCTAATCCTCCTTGTACCTATAAATAAAATGAGGTTGAGATAATTTGAGAACTTTTTATAAGAATGTGTATGTGTTTACCTATTTCATGTTAATAAACATTCTAATTAAGAGGAATAGACAAAACTAGAACCCAGGTATATTGGTTAATAATGCAAGGAACTTTCTAATGTATGGCATTAAGATAGAATAACACATGAAATGTAAATAATTTTAATTAAGAGAGACTTTCAACTGACATGCTAAGTCCCTAAATTGTAGCAGTTCTTCTAATAAATAAAGATCCTGAATATATACAGCAAGGTAGACAGACAAGCAGCAGAGTAGATACACAAAAACATGTTTCCTATACAGTTTAGAGATGATTCTGCCTCATAACTAAAATGAAATTGTCTTTTCTACATAAATATAATGAAATTGAGTCATTTTGAGTAAAAGCTAGATTTAGAGTTTATTTTTTCTATAACTGTGGATTTGTGCTTCAGGTATCTAAATTCCTTTCAGCTACTTCCTGAAATGACAGTTTTGTGATATAACTGCTAAGAATGTTCTGAACTCTGTGTTTGTGTCTTGCTGTTTTTGTTGTAGTTGTGATTCTTTGTTTTGTTTTATTCTGCTTTTGTTTTTCTGTTTATACCTTAAATGATTAATTTAGAGATTGAACTCAGAAGTCTTGTTACAGGCTTCATACATTGCATAATTTTCAGGATAGAAAGCATTGTAGGGAACTTGTGTCTTGAAATAACCATCTTGAAACATTTAGACGGAATCTCTGAAAAAGATCCAATTTCCCTTGTCATCATTGGTGTTTAAAATACTCTTTTTTTTTTTTCATTCATTGATCTTTTCTTTATCTTTTGGTGTTCCTCAAACACATAAGCTACAGCTTATTGGCTTCAAGAATACTATCCTTGTCCATACAATAGCACCCACAAAACAGATTTGTTTTTTACATGTATGTCAGAGAATTTCACAGATTGAATATTTTAATGCTTCATCTCACTAGGAAGAGGAATGCTCTTATTTCAATATATCCATAATTTTCTCAATGTGCAGTATCTCTCTAACATTTTTGTTTGTCTTCCTACTTATACTCTTAAAAATCTCTGAGGACTCCAAGAAATTTCCTTTATAGGGATTATAACTATTGATATTCACATAAGAAATTAAAATTATTTTCTAAAAGCCATGTGTTTTTTTTTCAGCCATTTTAGTTATGTCTGATCTTTGTGACATCACTTTTTTCCTTGGTGAAAATATTGAAGTTGTTTGCCATTTCCTTTCTCAGCTCATTTTTTAGAGATTAGGAAACTGAGGCAAACATAGTTAAGTGATTTGCTCAGATTCATACAGCTAATAAATATCCAAGATCAGATTTGAACTCAGGAAGTTGACTCTTCCTGACTCTAGGACCAACATATTATCTACTGTATGACTCAGGAACCCAATATTAATTATGTTTTAATTAATTTAAGCCAATTAGATTTTAAGATAAATAATATTTTAAACTATATTTTCCACAACACAATTACTGAGAGGAGATGCATTGTTTTACTTTTATTTTTGGGGAAATACCTTTAGTAACTGGCATCATAAAAGATGTCTTGATTTTCCTATGGTTCTGACTTCAATTGGTTGTGATGCATTGTTTTGGTTGAAGTATATAGGGAAAAAAACTTCTTTTTTATAGATATGTCATTAGAAAAGGGAGGACTATTTTAATTAAAAAATAATATTTTAGTAATAGTCTGAAAAATAGTTTTTAACCCCCAAGATTCCATAAAACAGTTTTGGAGACCAATAGGAGCCTTTGGACCACACATTGAGATTCACTGCCAATGTGGATGTTTCCTCTATAAATAAAAGTAATAATCTAACAAATATTTCCTAATATATACAATTCCTATTCTTTTATTTCCACAAATGCTTCTTAGAGCATTGACTCTAAATGCTGGAGACCATTTTCTACTTTTTAAAATATTTTGTATACACCTCATCTAACAGACTTTATCTTCCCATATGACATGCCTCCTTTTTTTTCTTTTAATTATACATGCCCTTTGTGTGTGTGTGTGTGTGTGTGTGTGTGTGTGCGTATGTGATTCCTTAATAATGATATCACTGGTAATATGCAGTCTAAATGTTAGCTACCATTATCATGAATATTTAAAAATATATTGAGTTTAAATATATTTGTGTATTGTATATGAATTTATGCAACCTTTTAGTACATTAATACCTCCAAATATGTTATATTTTATCAACACAGTTTGCTTCTACCAAAACAAAAAAATGAATCTTTTCCCCATTAAAATAATTCACAACTGCCTGTAGTTCATCATTACCAAACGACCAATTGATAGTTAGGTTGATCCTACTATAACAGATATGCATCCAATCACTGAACTCATCATTGAAATTTTGTCAGACTGGTTTAACACACTCAAGTTTTCAAGGTGCTGACCCACACTTTGAGAACTGAATTAATTTCTATGTTAATTTGAGAAATCACAGTAAGACTTGAGTAAAACTATGATGCAAAACAGAAAGAAATGAAAGAGAATCTCTTTGAAAGGAGGTATCAAAGAGATATTTTTTAGGGATATCCAAAGGGATATTTTTCAGAAGTTAAAAAATAGATGAAAATTTGCAAATTTGATTATAATATCAAAATATGAATTAGTCTTTTTAATTTTATTTTATTTTTACCTCTCCCTTCTTTTGATTGTCGACTACCACAAACACTAGATATTGCATCCTGATCAGAAGCAAACACTGATTTGTCCAGGGAGTAAGAATTGAGCTATGTGCCCAAAACTGAAAGATGTCTATTGTCAGTTATTTGAACCACTAAATCGACCATCAAAATGTTCAATGTCTTTATCAAACTCATCTGTGATTTTGTCCAAAGCAAGATCTCTTCCCAATTCTCATTTATATCCTTTAAGCTTTGATTGTAACACACAACAGATTCCTTGCTTCACTGCATTCAATGATGTGAGAGGATTGAGCTTTTCTTCTGGGTTTCTACTGCTGAAAAAATTTGAAAGCCGTATTTTTGTTATCTTGTTATTTCCTTGGTGTTAGCACAGGGACATGCTAAGGTGGCAGGGCTCTTCTATTTTAAAGGAAAACCACTTTGAGGAACAGCATTTTACCCTATTGATATTGAATGTTGTTTTCAATTTAATAATTATGAAGGATATTTTTTCCCCACACATGATATAAAAATTCAGTTTTGATCTACTTAAGGCAAAAGTTTGTTTTTTGTTTTTTTTTTAATATTGGCTAAAGATAAGATTATGCCTATAAAATAATCTACAAATCAAGATGCTATAAAGTAGCCTTTTGTCAATCATTTTCCCTTCCATAAATTAAAGTAGAAATACATTTGTGAAGCAATCTGAGGACAAGAATGTAGAATAATAATTTTTAAATGGCTATCATCCAGACAATTGGGGAAAAATCCTATGACTTTTCCCATAGATGCTAAGATTGACTGAAATAATGTATAAGAATGAGAAAATTCAAAATGTACCTTGAAGTGTAAAAGCTAAGCAAGAATTTTATGAAAGTCTAGGCTGGCAAATTCCAGAAGTCTCATAGACTTTTATTCTATTTCTTGTTTCTTTTTGTTTTTCATCCCTGTTGGCCCCAGCTTCAGGCTTCACTAAGTTGAATAGTTTAACAAAAGGGAGATTAGAGCTCTATCAATGTAGGTATCTGATTGGAATTATAAAAATAAAAAAACTAAAGCTTAGTAGTAGTAATAGTAGAAATGACGTTATAAAACATTTCTCACATAAACCAGATGAAATAGGCAAAAAAAAGTGGTAATTCTGCCCCTTTTTAGAGATAAAGTAACTGAAATTTGGGGAAGTAAGGTGGCAAGTAGAGTAATAGAGGTATTAAGTGTCAAAGCTGGCATTAAAACTTAAGACAGGCCTACTGATTCCAAATCCGGGGAAATAATAAAAATAACAAAAGCTACAACAAAACAATAATAAGTATTGAGGTACCACTAGGAGGTTTGCAAAATACTTCAGAAAAAATGTATAATTGTATTACCCAAAAGTTAGGTGCCAGTATTATTATTTTATTGTCATTGAAAAGGAGGTAGCTGCTGGCTCAGTGGATAGAGTGTCAGATCTAGAATTGGGAATACTCAACTGCCCCTGTTTGATTCTGGCCTCAGGTACTTACTTGGTCATGTAATCATAGACAAATCATTTAATCCTGTTTTCTTCTCTTCTCATCTATAAAATAAGTTGGAGAAAGAAAATAACAAAACATTCAACCATGTTTGCCAAGAAAACCCCAAATGGAGTCACAGTGTTGGATGTGACTGAAAAATGGCTGAACAACTACAAAAAAAAATTAAATAAATAAATAAATAATATTAATAATAATAATAATGAAACTGAGACAGATTAACTGCCTTGTCCGAGTAACACGATTTGTTGGATTTGAACCCAGTTTTGTTCTGATTCTGAGTCCAGTGCTCTCAGTATTCTATCCTCTGTGCTACTTAACTACCTCCATAATGTCATATTGAACATTTTGTGTGTTAATCTATTTGTAAGATGCCTAAATACTATCCAAAATCGCAGAATCATATACATTCAGAAATAAGAGGACCTTTAAAGTCACTTACTATAACTTGCCCTTGAAAAATATCCTCTATAACAGTCCCAATGATTGGCCAATGACCTGCTTAACTATCTTCAGTGAGGGAAAATGGGCTCTCTCTAACACAGGTATTCTGCTGTAAAGAGTATTAATTATTACAAAGGGTTTTAAGTTGATTTTATTGACTTTTTTAAAAAATTTCTCCCCTCCCCATATGAGTCCTAAACTTCTTTTTGATTTCTATTCATTGTTTCTTTTCCTTCCTGTGTGGCCAAACAATGCAAGTTTGATTACTCTTTATTTAATGAGTCAGTGAAATACATGAAAACAGTTTTCATAAGTCTTACCTCAATGTCTTCTCTTTTCTAGGCTAAATAAACCTAGTTTCTTAGACCAATTTTCTGATGGCACATATTTGAATTCCTTTACTCTCTTTTTTGTCTTGTCTGATCAGTGTGCTAGAATTTTAAGCATTTCAGAGGCTAAAAACCAGGAGGTAAAACATTTTACCCCCTTTATATCTGGAGTATTCTTCAACTACTGTAGAGACTTTATAGTGTGAGATCAAGTGTGATATATTAATATTCCTATAAGAAAGAACATATTTACATATATTGATATTAACATAAATTATAACAATTATTTTATCAATATTTTTCTAGAACCACTAAATCTTAGACTATAAAAGGACTTGAAAAATCAGCTATTACAATTCATATGAAAATTTACTTTCAACATAACATCACAAGCGTGTATCTATTCAGATTTTGTTTAAAGTTTCCTAGTTGTATAGATCACAATAGTTTTCTAATCAATTCCACCTATGATGGGATGTCTTGAATAGTTACCATTATGTAATTCCAAAATTTTCAGTCTTTGTCTGCTGTTCTTACTTCTTTTCTCTAGAAGTATGGTAAAGAAATCTCTCTTTTAAATGACCAGCAGGATGAATACAAAGAGGCTTGGAAAGACTTACATAAACTGATGCTGAGTGAAATGAGCAGAACCAGGAGATCATTATACATTTCAACAACAATACTGTATGAGGATATATTCTGATGGAAGTGGATATCTTTGACAAAGAGAAAATCTAATTCAGTTGCAATTAATCAATGATGGACAGAATCAGCTACAACCAGAAAAGTAACACTGGGAAATGAGTGTGAACTGTCCGCATTTTTGTTTTTCTTCCCAGGTTATTTTTACCTTCTGAATCCAATTCTTCCTGTGCAATAAAAGAACTGCTTGGTTCCACACACATATATTGTATGTAGGATATACTATAACATATTTAATATGTATAAAACTGCCTGCCATTTATGGGAGGGGGTGGAGGGAGGGAAGGGAAAAGTCTAAACAGAAGTGAGTGCAAGGGATAATGTAAAAAATTATCCATGCATATGTTCTGTCAATAAAAATTTATAATAATAAAAAATATCTCTTTGGAAGTTAGTTTCCCATATTCCCACTTCTCTCTATTTTTTTTCTTTTAAAAATTATCAGTTATGAGCAGGTTGATTTCATAAAAATTAAGAAAGATTTATATGAACTGATGCTAAGTAAAGTGATTAGCATCAAGAGAACTTTGTACACTACAGTAAGATTATGTGATGATCAACTGTGATTGATTTGTCTCTTCATCAATGAAGTCAAAGCCGTTAAAATTGACTTGTGATGGAAGGAGCCATCTGCATCCAAAAAAGAATTTGGAGATTGAATATGGATCAAAGCATAATATTTTCACCTTTGTTGTTGTTTGTTTGCTTGTTTTATTTTTTCTTTCTCATGTTATTTTTTTCTCTTTGATCTGATTTTTCTTATGTAGCATGATGAATATGGAAATATGTTAAGAAGAATCATACATGTTTAGCCTATAATGAATTGTTTCCCATCTAGGGGAGGAGGGATATTAGAAGGGGCGTAATGGAACACAAGATTTTGCAAAGGTGAATGTTAAAAAAAAAAAAATTATACCAACAGGGATACTGTAGCATTTAGCTTTAGCTTTGGTAGACACTGACTTCTTGGTCTCCATATGGAAAATCACATGATCAGGAAGAGAAGATATGCTGTAAGACTATGGCATCAACCATATCTGAGAGGGCTAGACTCCCCATAAATATGACATGGTTATGCCCCTAAGGGATTAAGAAGATCAAATCTTCTAGAAGCTACCAGGGAAGTCATCAAAATGAAGCAGGAGTTAATAATTCCCAAGTACAGCCTGGTCCATTTTTAGGGAAATATAATTCATATAAAGGGAGGTGAAAGGGGCAAAACTAATTCATATTGAGGATGTTGTGGGGGAAAAGTGCAAGAGAAATCCTTGTCGATATTATCCTTATCAGAATCTATTCCTAACAGTTTTTGACTTCTCTATTAGGAGAATGTAAAGAGGCAAAATGAAGACAATTAGAAAGAGTATGAGGAAAAACTTTAGAATTTTTTTCACTTTTTGTGTTGCAAAGGTCATTCCATACCCATGCAACTAAAGGTGGGCTCATTAGAAGCAGTCTTCTTTAAAGACATAATTCTGAAACAGGGTTCTATTGATTATGGGGAAAAAGAGGGGATAAATGGAGAGAGAAAGACAGACAGAGGCAGAAAGATGCTTGTCTATTATGCCTAACATCAAAAGAAATGATGCATATAAAGTACTTTGAAAAACTGTATGAATGCCAGCAATGATTAGAAAACACATATTGATCTCCTACATCCTTTTTAACCTAAGTATCTGCCTTTAGTTGGTAGTAGTGAAGAAAACATAGAACACAGTTTTTTCAGTGTACTGTCCAGGAATTAATAAAATTTTAAATTTTACTTACATTATGAAACTAGCTTTTTATTTTTTTTTAAATGGGGTTCTACTGGTGAAGTTTTAAAGCATTTATGATGAATAATGTTTTAAAAATAACTTCACAATAGTAAATTCTGAACAGTTAATTTATTTTTTTATTAGGGAACTTGAAACCAAAATACCACCTTTAAAACTAAAGGTAAAATTGATAAAGGAGCAAAAGATATGAACAGACAATTTTCAGATGAAGAAATTAAAGCTATTTCTAGTCATATGAAAAAAAAATGCTCTAAATCACTGTTGGTTAGAGAAATGCAAATTAAGACAACTGAGACAAGTTAAAACAATAATTAAGACAACACTGCACATCTCTCAGATTGGTTAAGAAATGTAATGATAAATGCTGGAGAGGATATGAGAAGACATTGTTGGTGGAGTTGTGAACTGATCCAACCATTTTGGGGAGAGTAATTTGGAACTATGTCCAAAAGGTTATAAAACTATGCATATCCTTTGATCCAGTACTGTCTCTACTGGGTTTGTATCCCAAAGAGATCATGAAAAAGGAATCACATATGTAGAGGACTGAAACTCTAAAAAAGGTGTGTTTGAATCAGACAAGAGAGTACTTAAGTCTAATTACCTATTTGATGTAAGATAATGGCTCTATTAGCATATATTTAGATGATGGCTCTCCTCAAGATTGGTGCCTGCTGAAGGGGTGGTTGTTATGGGCCAGAACTCTGAGCAAGAAAAAAAAGGATGCTTACAAGGTACTAAGTGGAATTAAGGAGACAATGGTT
Organism: Sminthopsis crassicaudata; assembly: GCF_048593235.1. Lineage (NCBI taxonomy): Eukaryota > Metazoa > Chordata > Mammalia > Dasyuromorphia > Dasyuridae > Sminthopsis > Sminthopsis crassicaudata. The sequence continues at coordinate 422,349,915 of NC_133620.1, read as the reverse complement.
AAATATAGTTTAGCGTTGATTTAATCCTACAACAAATAATGGTTTCCCAGTGATATAATGATTGGTTTATACTCAGTGTAAAGTATATAAGCTAGAAGCTTTTAGGACCCAAAAAGGGCAAGCACACTAGAAGCTCTTGGAGGCTAAGACAGATTTCCTGCATCATTTACCTCTGTGGTGGCTGGAGGCTGAAGCACAAGCCTTTGGATTTGGAGAGATTCAGAGGTCAGAGAAATAAGCAGGAGCTCAAGTTCATAGAGCCAAGGAGAGAGATAGTCCTCTTGAGGCTAACTGAGCCCCAGAAAAGGAGACAAGACTTGGAAAGAGACAATAAACAATTTGAAGTTTAACCCCTGGCTACTAGTGAACTGAAACTATTGCTGAACTGAAACTATTGCTGAACTGAAACTGCCTCCAAAGACCCCGAGAAAACCTCAACAGAAAACATTATATTTTAGAGAGAACATTCCATTTTGGCGCCCAACATGGGGCTGGCATGATCCTGAGTTCAGTGGAAAAGCCTCCAATCCTGATTTCAATTGAAAAGTCTCCCTGACCCAGAAATTAGGGCGAGTACAAGAAGGAAACTCTATAAAGGGTATTCCAGCTAAACTGTTAGAAAACAGCCTTCTTTTCCAATTCATGGAAAATGTGTAGAGAACATTGTCAGACTTATGAAAAACCAAGATTTGATTGTAACTTGGGAGCAGATCATTGAACTTTTAGAAACTGTACAATACACATCTCCTTGGTTATCAAAGGAAAAAGAATTAGATCTAGACGAGTGGAAATTGGTAGGAGAGCAACTATGTGAATATTACAATGAAAATGGACCTGACTCAATTTCCAAAGAAACACTTTATACATATAATTTAATACAACTGGCTTTAGGATTTATATAAGTTTTAGAATAAGGAAAAACAAGAAAGAGCAGGAGAAGGCGGATCCAGATAAATTAGATGAAAAGGATGAAGAATTAGACAAGAAAGGAATTAAGTACAATTCTGAGTGTGCTGCTTCACAATAGAAGCCATTAGGGCATTCTCCATATCATGACCCTGCCCCCTCAATTAAACCTTCATGGATGGAGGGAGAAGGAGGAGAGGGAGAGGCAGTAACACAACCATCAACACCTATGAAGCAGCTTATGACAAGATTACAAAAGGCGCTGGTTAAGGCTAAGAAAGAAGGTCAGGATATATCTGATTTAATAAATGCATACCCTGTAATTGAAGAGCTTGACTCTTAAGGTCAATAAAGGAGAAGATACACTCCTTTTGATCTTGAAAAAATTAAGGATTTGAAAAAGGGTTGCACTCTTTTTGGGGCTACATCATCTTATGTTAAGATGTTACTAGAGAATTTGGCTTATGAAATCTTAACCCCTAGTAATTGGTAATCTATAGAGAGGACATGTTTAGAACTTGGACAAAATTTGTGGCTTTTGGAGAATAGTGAATTATGTAGGATTCAAGCCCAACCCAATAAGCAAACCCAATAAGTTAACATACAAATCACCTTTGACCAACTAACAGGTGAAGGTCAGTACACAGACAATTCAGCACAGACTAATTACCCCATAGCAACTTATGAACAAATTGTTACTGCTGCTATAAATGCTTGGGGCAACATCCCAGAGAAAGGTGGAGGAGGGGAAGGCTTCACAAAAATAGAGCAAGGTTCCAATGAACCTTTTGCTGATTTTGTGGGATGTTTGCAAACAGCTGTCATACGAACAATTGGAGAAAATGCTGCAATAGCAATAATGATCAGACACCTGGCTAAGGAAAATGCTAATGGGGTTTGCAGAAGAATTATATGGGGACTAAACAAAGATGCTCCTTTAGAGGAAATCATAAGATGCTATGCCACAGTGGGCACAAATGCTTATTATACCCAAGCTATGATGAACATGGGAAGATGGTCCCTCTTGGTAAGGGACTTCTAAAGAGACTCACCAATGTTTTCAGTGTGGAAAAATTGAGCATCTGAGAGCCCAATGCAGGTTAGAGTGAGAGACCAGGGTGAGACAATAAGACACAAAACCCTATGTCCAAAATGCAACAGAGGTTTCCACTGGGCCTCAGAATGTAGATTGACCTAGGGAAATGAGAGGCAGGGCCCAGTCTCAAGATATGAAACAAAAGATAGAAGGAGCATGCTGGCAGCCGAGGTTACACCTTTAGACATTCAGGACTCTGATGTGATCAGTCAGCAAAAAAGCAATCAGATGGCAGAAAGGGATTGCAACTGGGGAGAATACAGGCTTTTTTTTTTTACCCCAACAGAAGAGCAGTGTCCAGTGCAAGCAACTCCAATGTAAATTACCAGGTGATGAGGAGAAATCTAGAAAGTAGTAAATTGAAGGGACTAGTAGATTAACTGCTTGGGAGAAAGGGTTTGCCTGTATCTCTAAAGATGGAGAAGGAATCAGATGGGTGCCAAAGAGCACCTGTAGAGACGGAGGGGGGGGGGAAGGAGAAAAACCTTGAAACAAAGGAGAAGACCTTAAAAACATCTGACACTGAAAGAGCATGAGACTGCTACAGAACTTTAAAACCAGCAGGGATCAATGGATTTCCTGAGATGAAAAATTGATAAAGATTATTTCAAGACTTGAAAACCATCAAGAATCATTGGACTCCCTAACACATAATAAGACTAATGCAGGACTTCAAAACTTGCAGGAATCATTGAATTCCTGGCATATGAAGAAATGGACAATAGATTGGTTTTGGACTATTTCCAGGACTTTTGGACATGTATAATTCCTCATGTTGATTCATATTATTTGTCACATCACTATTAGCCTGTGATATATGGCTAGGTGCTTATGTAATTTATGTAATTATGTGTAATACCTCCCATATTGATGGATTTCTGTATACCTATTTTAAGAGCCCCTTCAGAAACCCACTACTCTGATTTGATTTCCCATTTCCTTTGGTGTTTTCATCTCCCTTCCTGAGACGTCAGAGAGGGCATGATCACCTCCTTTTATGGTGTTTTTGCCCCCTTTATTGAGGAATCAGGGAAGGCATGATCACCTCCTTTTTTGGGGTTCTCACCTCCTTGAGAAAGCCTATGTTCTAAAAACAAAAGAAAGCAGGAGATGTCATGAGCCAGAACTTGAAACAAGGTGCTAAGTGGAATTGAGGAGACAATGGTTAAATCTAGTTTAGTGTTGATTTACTCCTACAACAAATAATGGTTTCTTAGTGATATAATGATTGGTGTATACTCAGTGTGGAGCATATAAGCCAGGAGCCTTAGCCAGAATTGACATTTGGAGAGAAGCAAAGGACTGGTAGCAGTAGCTTAAGCTCTCTTAACCAAGGAGAGAGATAGGCCTCTAAGAAAGTTAACTAGGCCCCAAGAAAGAAAACAAGACTTTGAAAGAGACAATAAAGGATTTGGAGTTTAACCCCTGGCTACTAGTGTGATAATTACTGAACTGAAAAGAAGGCTGCCTCCAGAGACTCCAAGAAAACCTGAACAGAGAGCATTACATTTTAGAGAGAATATTAAATGGGACCATGGAGCTAAACTGATCTCTATCAGAGCCTTCCTCCTACCTGTGTCAGGGATCAATTCTTCTGCTTACCATACCTAGCACTGAAGGCCTTTTCATAGGGACTGAATAGCATAGTATTTTCAATTTTTTGTTGTTCTTGTTTGATTGCTTTTTTATTTTCCTCTTTTTTTCCCTTTGAAATCTGACTTTTCTTGTGTAGCATGACAAACATACAAATACGTTTAGAAGAATTCCACATATTTAACTTATATTGGATAACTTGCTTTCTAGGGGAGGGGAGTATTGATTAGAGGAACGGAGGGAGACCAATATGGAATACAAAGTTTTGGAAGGGTGAATGTTAAAGACTTTGCATGTATTTTGAAAAATAAAAGGTATTGTGAAAAAAAAAAAAAAAACTACATGTAAAACATAACATTGTTTTAATATTATAATATTTTTTTATTTTTTATTTTAATATTATGATATTAATATTAATAACAATATTATTATTATTTTCTAAAAAAAGAAATATTGATTCTTTGAGCATTAAGAAGGAAGAATTTCTTCTTTTAAAGAAAATTTAAAATATAAAAGAATGACTAAGTTATTTTCCCCTTATGGATTTATTTTCCAGCCTTTATCTTACCTCAATGTACTTTAGACGCTATTTAGTATAAAAAGACACTCAAAAAGTACGACAATATTACTAAAGTAATAGGAGAGCCAAGTAGTATTGATGCATGTCTAATGGTTGAGAACTGATGTGAGAATCCTCTCTGGTTGGAAATGCAGGTCCAACATGAAGAACAATATGAACGAACCCAAAAAGTCTGAATGGCAAAAGGGATTTTTATTGGCACTGAGAAGCCAGCTTTGCTAGGAAAACATATTCCTCAGTGGCAAGAGGTCCTGTCAGAGAAATAACAAAAGGTTATCACTGAGAAAAGAATGTCTTCACAGTGAGCAAGAGTAGGCAGCTGTGCCAAGAAGAGAGGTCCCTTGGCAAAGTATAATCCTGCTTCAGACTTGTGCAAAAATTGGGAGTTCAAAATAGTCTTTTTATTGGCAGTTTCAGGTTTGATTCCAGTTGAAAAGAGTCAATACCCCTAGGCCTAGATACTTATCTTGGAGTATCAAGCCATTCAGCAGGTTCAGATCTCTTACTGAACAAAATAGTTTTGAAGGGTTTTTTTTCCAGAGCCTGGAATTTCCTGAAGAGGATTGGGCTACTCCCAAAAGATCAATGGAGGGTAATTTGACCAAGATCTGGTTTGGGAACATATGCTTTCCCAGACTTTTCAGAGTATAAAATTCCAAATCTCCCTTCTTTTACAGATCAAAGGGGATACAGTTTCAGAGTTCACTCCCATTGTTTCCCCCAAAAGTCAAGGGGGACACTTTCAGAGTTCATCCCTGTTATATCCTTAAATAGAGTGTTCAGCTGGGATCACAAAGATGAGTTCAAATATAGCATTTGATATTACCTAAATATATGACTGTAGACAAATGACAACTTTACCCTAATATCTTCAAATTATGGAATTATGATATTAATAAAATAAAATAATAAAACTTCCCAGTGTTGCTGTGGCAATCAAATGAGATAATATTTGTACTAGACATTAAGTTAAGTGTTTTACATGGTTATAGCCAAATAAATTTTATCATTACTGTTATTATTACAAAAATAATATATTAGAATACAATTAAACTATTTGAATTCTTAGTACACAATTTTTATACAATTTATAATAATATCTTAGCAATCACTTATTATGATTAATGACAACATGTAATACCTTCAAAAGGCACTGAATTGTACCATTTTGGGTGAGATATGGGTGTGTGTATCATAATTAGTTGATAGAAGATAATCTCCAGAGAAGAAAATGACCATCCTGCCTTTTATTCAATTCCAATTTTGTAACACTGGGTGTTGCTGTAATTGGAAAGAGTTTTTTGATAAGGTTTGATTTTCAATTCTGAGACAAAAAATAATTTTGAATAATTTGATACAAGCTAGAAATTGTTGCCAAGGATAGGATTCTCTACTCATTAATGAACCATTTTTTCCCTTTTCCTTCACTTAAAAACTCATCAAATATTGCCTGTAAGGATCCTATTTTACTTCACTTCTCTTCAATTTACCTGGTCATTAGGTTCTATTTAGGCACAAAGATAGCCACCCATAAACTTGGCCTGTAATTTAAATTTCATTACATAAATGCATTCCAATAACTAAAAAGATTTAAAAAGTTAACCTAGTCTTTCTAAAGTATAATAACAAAATTAATAGAGAATAGTGATCCAGTGATATCTTTTTTTTTTTTTTTGGGGGGGGGAAGGAAGGGAGGATCTGATTTTTGAGTAGGCCAACCAGGAATATATTGTAGTAAAAAAAATGATCACCTGTAATTATACTTATGTAGATAAATAGCTGAAGGGTCATTTAATTTAACTTTGTTAAGTAAAGGAAGCATTACTAATTTGATTAAAACTCAGAGGGAAAAGGTATTTTCCCGTCACTGCAACATATGTAATATATAATCCAGTTAAAGCAAAATTTTAGTTAACAAAAATGTGTACTTATTTTATAACATTAAAGGAATTCAGGAGTGAATTTGTTTCTCTCTAAATTTCAGCAAATTGAAAATTAGCCATTGAATTAAAACATAGATTCAGCAATATGTTCCCAGTATTATTGGAGCAAGTCTCTGTAACTATGAGTGAATCTGAAATTTCATGCATTCTGAGGGAAATATATCCTTTTCCCATTATGTCACCTAAAACTGCATAGGCCATTTTCCATTCATTCATTATATCTCAAGTGCTAAATCTTGCCTTCTTAATTCAAGTGACAATTGACCTCTTGGGACTGTTAGCAGAGAATTTTATGTATTGAATGTGATCAATGAATCATTTAGTATTCTTGCCCAGAGGCAGGGACTTGAATATTCGGAAGAATGTTACCTAAAGGGAATAAGTTTATATAGAGTTGAGTCCTTCAATTAGACTTTCTGAAGTACTATATTTTGGAAATTCATAAACTAGAGGATAAAATAGAGATGGTGATGGATATGAGAGTTAATTAATTACTCTGGGAACTGAAAATGCTTTATTGCTAAATCATTTGAATAGTGTTAAATGATGAACAAATCAGGGGATAAGACATGAATGAATTATAGTATCCCATTTCTTTACTTCTACGATTCTAGCACACTTTCCTGAACCATTTTATGAAGATGATTTACAGAATAGACTTTTGTGTGGAAGATACTGAAATAACCAACTAAGAAATAAAATTTTCTATCATATTAATTTTTTTGCATCACTGACCCCTCTTTTTGTATTCTATGTTTTTTAGTCTTGAATTTAAATTTGTTTGTGTACCTAGAAATAGTCTAAGAAAATTCCTTTGCCTTTTGATGGGGCCTAGACACTTCTGAATTCATCATCTATATGTGGACAAAGAGAGAAGTATCAATTTTCTATTGAGATTGAGGAAGGAAAAGCGTGTCTTTCATATCCAGACAGGTAAGTATTTTTGATTGGTTTGTTTAATTTAGTCAAGCCTGGACATGGAATTCCATGAGGATTATTCCCGCTGTGTTAAAATTGATGAAATTCTTAGCATCACAAAACAGACTCCCTGTTAAAAAGAAATTCCATATAACATGAACTGTTTTTCTCTCAGAATATTCAACAATTATTTTTTATTCAGTTCAGGTTTTTAGAAGACAGAATGGGTTTTGTGAGGCAAAGAAGCATTGTTCCTAAACTGAATTGAGTGAGAAAAAGCTATTCTTTAGACTGTGAAAAATAGAATGAGGGTAGGGGGAAGAAGGGGCTTGGGGAATTTAAATAGCACATAGAAACATAAAATACTAACTAGCTCCTTCTCAATAAATTCAAGTCAGAAGACTAGTATAAATCCAATGTACTGAAACAATTAAAAGAATGGTTATTCAAAATATCTTAAGAAATGCACCGAATCACAGACTAATGCAGGAAAGCTTTATTTTACATTCTTGAAAGAATAGGTGCCTAAGTGAGAAGACACACCTTTGAAATTCCAAAGGCAGTATTTTATTTCTGATCTTTAAGCACAAGTCCCTCCCCTGATCCAATCCATTAGTTGGATGTTACAGAAGTTACCAGACAGTACTCTCCACCCCCTTATAACATAGCTAGTCCCTGCCCCTAAGGAGCTTCTATAAAGTGGAAAATAACAGAGGAGGGCTAGGGGAAAAGAACCAAAGATGTCTTTTCCATCTCAGTCACCATTCCTGATGACAAAATCCAGTTCCTGTTCCCAAGCAACTTACCTTCGTTTAGGAGAAGATACATCTTAGATTAGTCTTTGATATTTTTTGTGATTTCAATTTTCTCATTTAAATTTCATTTGTCCAATTTAATGTTCATAATTGTGGAAACCAAAAAGATGGCCATCCATTTTTCACAGGTATTGAGCTGCTATAAGACACCTTTAAAGAGCTGTAGTAGAGAGGAGAGGTTTTTTTGAAGATAGATTTGTACTAATTTTTCCTAATACTCAAAAAAGTTTTTAAAAGTAGTATTTCAAATTATTAGCAAATAAGTTTGATACCTACATCTGGTAAACTTGTGAAATGTATAATTAAAGAAACAGTATGTGAACATTTATAAAAAAACAAAAATTAAAAAAAAAAAGCCAACACCATGAATCAGCAATTATCATATAGCTTCCTTTTTCATTATACATAATCATTTAAGTCTAGCTTGATAAACTACTATGTTTTTAGTTTAGTTGATCAACTAAGAGAACAAGAGAATTTCAAATATTTAATGCATTAGAATCTCAACATAAATGTTTCACATTTATTTTTGCTATCTTCATGATCATGATAGGGCTAGGGATTAGGTAATATTAAAAAAAAAAAAAAAAAAAAAAAAAAAGTATACTCTAGTGACTCTCCAGTGCTGCAGAAAGAAATTAGAAATTTGAGAGAATGCTTTCTGCTCCATCAGTTTAGTTTATGAACTTTGAAATTCCCTTTTCTGATCACAATCTGTTATTCTCTTTCTCTCTCTACCTTTAAATCACAAATTTGTTTCTTTGTATTCTATATGAATGTTAATTCCCAGAACTTTTTCTTGAGGCTATTTTCTCAGAACTGGCTACATTCTGCTCCTTTTCTTATCAAGTACATCAGGTCACTTCCTACCCAGCTGCTTTCTGGGATGTCATGATCCCCTGCCTTATTCTGTAAGAAGAAATGAACTCTGAAAAACACACATCTTCAATACACCCTACCACTGGGGTCCCTTCCCATCTTCTGTTTGAAGAGTGGATGAGGTATTGGAGAGTTTCTCCTTATCATTTAAATAGAACATTTGGGGAATTCAGCCCATCTTTTACCACCAATTTGCTCCATTGGACTTCATGATCTCTGAACCTCAGTATTCTAGAAGATTAAATTAACTCTAATTCACAAAGTCCTTGGATCATTTCATACCCCACCAGTCTCCTCTATGCTTTTTTTTTTTTTTGCTTCCTTTAGATGGTTTGCTTCTTGAGAGTAATAAAATAAACATTCTCTTTGAACTACTAAAACAGAAGAAACCCTAGGTTCAAAAGGGAGGACTTGGAATAAGTCACAGTCTCATCACAATTTACAAAGATTATAACTACATTGTCTGAGAAAAGAAACTTGCAAGTTGGAGTAGAGACAATTTTCCAAATGTTCATAAGAGTGGGGAAAGGGTGAGGTATTTATATTGTTGTCCTTCAGTTTCCCTAATTGTCCTGCTTTGTCCTGCCTCAATCCCCCTAGTTGCAACCCCCATTTACTGTTCATTAGGGCTGAGATAATTAGGGTTCTGGAGATCTGGCCACTCAGGCATTCCAAAAAAACTCCAGAAATCCTATTTCAGATATCTAATTGGCATCCTCTATCTTAAATATTAGACTTTCTGTCTCTAGTGAATACCCCCCTTCACTCCCAGTTTATTAGAATTTATGGACCTTACCCCCCCTCCCCCCGTTGTCAGAAATGGATTGATGGTCTCTTCTTGGAAATTTCTGCTCTCAGTGTTCTACCCCCTGCCTTTGTCTACCCTGACTGCTTGCAAGGGTTCTCAAACTATAGCCCATGGGCCATATGCGGCCAGCTGAGGATGTTTATATGGCCTGCAGGTTATGGCAAATGGGCTGAGGGGCAGAGACAGAGTGTGAGCTTTTGTTTTTACTATAGTCCAGCCCCCTAACAGTCTGAGGGACAGTGAACTTGGCCCCCTATTTAAAAAGTTTGAGGACTTTAGAGCCACATATATAAATCATTGGAATCTCACATTCAATGCTGCTGCTACTGCTAAATGCTTTGATACATCAGCCCTGGGACCAAAATGGATCCTTTGGTCCCAGAAAATCTCATCCTCTCAGAAATCCAAATAAAATGTTAAAAACTTTCTAATCACTATCTTGCCTCAGTTTCTCCAGCATTTACATATATATATATATATATATATATATATATATATATATATATATGTATATATATATATATATATATATATATATATATATATATATATATGCATACACATATACTAAAAGAGGGTTAAGCAAGAACTATAATAAATTGGGAAGTAGTGGGAAGTGAAGCTCTAGGGAGAAGATATGTGTGAATATAAGAAGTCAGAATGCAAGAGATAAGCCAGAAAATAAGATATTTGCTATTCACTCTGAACTAGCTAGTCAAGATGGTTTCAGCAGTTACAGGCATCTCTAAATTTAGCTAAAGTTTACTTCACAAAGGATAACAGGTATGTCAACAGCTCTGCACATCAGAAGTTCTGATTTGTTAGTTACTGTGTGACTTCATTATCTGCTTTCATTGTGAAAAATGGAAACATCAGCATAATTAATTTATTATTGATTTTTACTTATTATTCATTAATTAATTGTTATTGTTTGATTATTGATTAATTTAACTTTAAATTAAATTAATTTATTTATGTAACACTTTATAGAACTCATGTTCACAAGGATAGGTATTGTCACATACCTTTCTTTATACCCCCAGTGCATAGCACAGTGCTTGGCAGTTTGGTTGTTGATGGTTTTGGTAGTTGTAGTGGTGTGGTGGTGGTTTTTGTTCAGTCTTTTCAGTTATGTCTGATTCTCCATGACCCATTTCAGGTTTTCTTGGGAAAGATATTGGAGACATTTCCTTCTCTACCTCATTTTACAGGTGAAAAAAAATTGAATTAATAAGTGACTGAGCCCCAAAGATCCCAAATTTTGGGATAAAAATTCATTATTTGACAAAAACTGCTGGGAAAACTGGAAATTAGTATGGCAGAAACTAGGCATGGACCCACATTTAACACCACATACTAAGATTAGATCAAAATGGGTCCAAGATTTAGGCATAAAGAACGAAATCATAAATAAATTGGAGGAACATGGGATGGTTCACCTCTCAGACTTGTGGAGGAGGAAGGAGTTTGTGTCCAAGGGAGAACTAGAGACCATTATTGATCACAAAATAGAACATTTTGATTACACCAAATTAAAAAGTTTCTGCACAAACAAAACTAATGCAAACAAGATTAGAAGGGAAGTAACAAATTGGGAAAAAATTTTTACAGTTAAAGGTTCTGATAAAGGCCTCATCTCCAAAATATACAGAGAATTGACTTTAATCTATAAGAAATCAAGCCATTCTCCAATTGATAAATGGTCAAAGGATATGAACAGACAATTTTCAGATGATGAAATTAAAACTATTTCCACTCATATGAAAGAGTGTTCCAAATCACTATTGATCAGAGAAATGCAAATTAAGACAACTCTGAGGTATCATTACACACCTGTCAGATTGGCTAAGATGACAGGAACAAATAACGATGAATGTTGGAGGGGCTGTGGGAAAACTGGGACACTGATGCATTGTTGGTGGAGTTGTGAAAGAATCCAACCATTCTGGAGAGCAATCTGGAATTATGCCCAAAAAGTTATCAAAATGTGCATACCCTTTGACCCAGCCATACTACTACTGGGCTTATACCCCAAGGAACTACTAGAGAAGGGAAAGGGTCCTGTATGTGCCAAAATGTTTGTGGCAGCCCTTTTCATAGTGGCTAGAAGCTGGAAGATGAATGGATGTCCATCAATTGGAGAATGGTTGGGTAAACTATGGTATATGAATGTTATGGAATATTATTGTTCTATAAGAAATGACCAACAGGAGAAATATAGAGAGGCTTGGAGAGACTTACATCAACTGATGCTGAGTGAAACGAGCAGAACCAGAAGATCATTATACACTTCAACAATGATACTGTACGAGGATGTATGCTGATGGAAGTGGATTTCTTCAACATAGAGAAGAGCTAATCCAATTCCAATTGATTAATGATGGAAAGAACCAGCTACATCCAGAAAAGGAACAATGGGAAATGAATGTAAACTGTTATTTTTACCTTCTGAATCCAATTCTTCCTGTGCAACAAAAAATTCGGTTCTACACACATATATTGTATCTAAATTATACTGTAATATATTTAACATATATAAGACTGCTTGCCATCTGGGGGAGGGGTTTGGGGGAGGAAGGGAAAAAATCTGAATAGAAGTAAGTGCAAGGGATAATGTTATAAAAAATTACCCATGCATATGTATTGTCAAAAAATGTTATAATTATAAAATAAAATAAAAATAAATTAAAAAAAAAAAAAAAAAAAAAAAAAAAATAAGTGACTGAGCTAACATTTGAATTCAGGTCTTCCTGACTCCAGGCAACTGTTCTATGCACTGTGCCAACTAGCTTCTCTCCATTGTTCTTTTTCACATGTTGCTGGAAAAAAGATGGTGTAAATCATGAAAACCACCTTGACTTTAGGCACTACAAATTTATGTTACATTAACTCAGCCCACATTGTAGCAAAGCAATTCTTTTACAACTCTATAAGTCATTCAATATTTCATTCACCACTGCAGCTTAAAGAAATCTTTTTATTCTTCTTTAAATCTCCTATACTTCTTCATCCCCCCATCTTATCATTTGATTACTTTGCATCCTATTTCACTTGGGGGGGGAAATGAGGATTATTCATTTTCTCTTTCAGTCTTCCTCATTTCACATCTCAAAAGATTTCTTTTGTCTCATTCTCTAGGAACAAGCCTATGTTGTATGAAAAGGTGATGCTTTTCCATAGGACAAACTATTCTATATGTACAAGTGATCCCATCCTATCTCATCTTCTAAGACAGATTGTAATGCTAGAGAAACTGAGGAAGGCAAAGATTGTTTTTTAATATTTAATTGTGAAGGATTTAGATTAGCTGAGGCCAGCCGGCTGCATGGGACTCTTGTCTCAAAGCATTCAGAGATGTGTAACTAATTCAAGAGACAAAGAAGGGCAGATCTGTGTGTTGGGGGAAGATGAGGATACTGGGTTGGGGATAAGCCATAATTCCAGGAAAGGATCATAACTTAGTCATGATAGGATGAGGTCAAGATAAGAAGGTCAAAGGGCAGGACATATCAAAGCAGGGGCAAGACTCAAAGGAGGGGGAATTATGCCAGCAGGCATTTGAGATAAGGTAGTTTTATGATTCAATAGTATTTCTTCTCCAATTGAGTCCCAATGGCAAAGGACAAAGGAGTGAGGATACAACAACCCTATTCAGGATATAATAATTCAGGGAAACTGAGGCATATCACCATCATTGTCATTAGTTCCTGACATCAATCACTCCTCTTCTATAGGTTCCTTCCCTACTCTCTACTAATATGTCTTTGTCTTCCCCATCCTCAAAAAACTTTCACTTGATTTATCTACACATTGGTGTAGCTTCTGACCTTATCATTCAATTGGAACTGTTCTCTAAATTTGCTAGTGACTTCTTCATTGTCAATCTAATGACCTTTTCTCCAACCTTATCCTTCCTGATTTCTCTGATCATCTTCTTCTTAATACTCTTCTCTTTGTTCTCTTGAATTTACTACACTCTCCAGCTCTTCTTATCTGTCTAACTACTCTTCCATTTCTTTGCTAGATCTTCATCCAGGGCATGCCCATTACTTAATGTCCTACATTAAGGCATGGATGGGCATGAATGTCCCACAGGCCGTTATTATAGGGTCTTTTTTCCCCCCTCCCATTATATTGCTTAATTTAATTTGTAAATTTCATCATTTCCAGTGGATTCAGTTAACATCTCAGAGATGATGATTCTCAAATCTACTTATATACTCCAAATCCCTTCACTGAATGGTCGCATCTCTAAAAGCTTATTGACCATTTGGTCAATATGATGCCCTATGGACATTTTAAATTCCACAGTCCACTAAATTCAATATCCTTCCCCCTTCCTTGTCCAACTCTTCTTTCTTTCCAATTTCCCTATTGCTTATATCACAAACTTTCTCATAACCTAGGCTCCCAACCTAAGTATAATTATTCACTTCTCAATCCCTCTTCCCCTATATCTAATATATTGTCAAGACCTATATGTTTTACTTTGTAAGATCTCTTGTATATGTACAATTTTCTCTTCTTATTTTCACTATCTCTGTGCATGTTCTCATAACTTCATACTTATAGTCTCCTGCTTGGTCTCTCTACAAAAATTTCCCCCTAGTCTAGTCCATTTTTCATTCAAATATTAATAATAATAATAATAATAATAATAATAATAGTCAAGATGTCAGAATAAATTCAGGGAACTGCTTGAGCTCTCCTAGTTTCCCTTGAAAACCATATGAAACCAAGTCTCTGAACAGTTTGACAGAATGAAATCACCCTCCAGCTCAAAATAGACTGAAAAAACTTCAAGAAAAGTCAATCTCACTGGAATCAAAAGGGTGGGCAGGCTGAGTCAGATAGATTCTGGGAAAGTCAGTAAGAGGGTCTTAATCACAGCATATCACCAATTTAGATCCTCAATCATGGCTCAGTAGAGGAGCAAATCAGTGGGGCAGCCCAAGTGCCAGCACAGAAGGAAAATTCTGGGAAACCAGCCTGTTTCCTGGAAAGAGTAGCCAAACTGCTCCCTACAAACACAACGGGTCCCTGTGTCAAAGCAAAGACTCAGAGCTGCACAGACAGATTGGGAAAGCTACCAAAACACAAACTCAAATAAGGACAGTGAGAAGGGAGGAATTTGTGACCAAAGAAGAACTAGACAACATCATGAAAGACAAAATAGACCCTTTGATTACATTAAATTAAAAAGGTTTTGCAGAAACAAAACCAACAGGAACAAGATTAAAAGGGAAGTACAAAGTTAGGGGAAATAATCCTTACAGCCAGTATTGTTGATAAAGGTCTCATTTCTAAAATATACAAAGAATGGTGTCAAATTTATAAGGATACAAGTTTTTCCCCAATTGATAAATAGCCAAAGCACATGAAGAGAACATTTTCAGATGATGAAATTAAAGCCATTTTTAATTATATGAAAAAATACTCTAAATAACTATTGATAAGAGAAATTTAAATTAAAATTCTGAGGGACCACCTCACACCTCTCAGATTGGCTAAAATGGCAGGAAAAGATAATCATAAATGTTGGAAGGAATGTGGGAAAACTAGGACACTAATGTATTGTTGATGGAGTTGTAAAATGATTCAACCATTCTGGAGAGCAATTTGAAACTATGCCCAAAAGGCTATAAAATTGTGCATACCCTTTGACCCAGCAGTATTATTATTGGGTCTTTATCCCAAAGAAATCATAAAGGAGAGGAAAAGACCAATATGTGCAAAAATGTTTGTAGCAGCTCTTTTTGTGGTAGTAAAGAATTAGAAAAGGAGTGGATGCCCATCAGTTGGGGAATGGCTGAACAAATTGAGGTACATGAAAATAATGGGATATTATTGTTACTTTAAAAATGAACAAACTAATTATAGAAAGGCCTGGAAAAATTTACATGAACTGATGCTGAGCGAAACAAGCAGAAGCAGGAATACATTTTACACAATAAGAGCAAGAACGTGCAATGATAACTATGAAGGACTTGATTTTCCTCAGTTCAGTGATCCAATCACCTGAATCCAGAAAAAGAACTAAGGAGACAATGTAAATCAACACATATGTTCACTTCTATCTGTTTTTTTAATCTCTCCTATATGTTTCCCTTTTGCTCTGATTTTTTCTTTCTCAATAAGATTCATAAAGCAATGTGTCTTTAAAACAAACTTACTACAATTAAAAAAAAAAAAATAGAACTCAGGTCTGCCTGATATCATATTTATTCCATGGCACTATTTGCAAGAAACCACCTTGTAAGAAACATATCGAGAAGATAATTGCCTATTATTGATTATTTCACCTTAAAAAAAATATAAAATTAGCATTGCTATGTCAACAAATTCAAAATTATTTTCTTTGGGGAGCTATAAACTTTTAAGACATGTCTGAAAAAGTTAAGTTGACCAAAGTAAAATTCTAAGAAATAGCTCTACTTACATTAATTTTTGCTTATTTGTAGCAAATAATACTTCTCTCTCAAGGCCAAGATTATTTCATATTCTATATAAAGTGTTCCTGACTAAACCATGTCATATTTCCTTTCTTTGAGTTCTTTTAGACTAATTTTCTTCCAGAAAATTTTATTCTTACAGATAAACAAGTTGCTTTCTATTCTCTACCTTAATGGCCATATTATTTTCCCACCAAAAATCACCATTTTCTCCAAAGAATACTTATTTTGCATCCCTACAAAACTATTTTTTCCTCAATCAATAGTTAGGATTTGCTAATTATGATACTAAATTTTCTTATTTTTAAAGCATGTCAAGGTCATAACACTTTGCTCACAAGATCCTTGGGAGATAAATAGAGTTAATACTCTACTTAGAGAATAATATTTATATAAGCACACTCATGTATATGTATGTGTGTGTGTATGTGTAAAATATCTTGTGCTACCTAATTTATATAAATAATTAACAGAAATATATAAAAGTATTTCTCTAAAGGAGAAATAATCCAAGGATAAGAAAAAAAGAAAACAATTATCAAAGAAAGAATTACATAAAGAAAGAACTACTATTAGCCATAATATCAAATGTTTTAAATCATTATAAATAAAAAAACCTAAATCTAAACAACCCTTTTTTAATCTTATGCCCAGTAAATTGTCAATAGTATTTTATTTTTTCAATTCTATGTAAAGATAGTTTTTGATACCCAATTTCATAAGATTTTGAGTTCCAATTTTTTTCCTCCACTCTTCCTTTATCTCCCCCCTCCTTAAGCAATCTGATATAGATTATATATGTACAATCATTTTAAATATATTTCCATATTACTCAAATTGTGAA
This sequence comes from Sminthopsis crassicaudata, assembly GCF_048593235.1. Lineage (NCBI taxonomy): Eukaryota > Metazoa > Chordata > Mammalia > Dasyuromorphia > Dasyuridae > Sminthopsis > Sminthopsis crassicaudata. Next base: position 422,333,081 of record NC_133620.1, on the reverse strand, counting down.
ACAAAAATCAGAACCAAAGGGAACAACCCTGAAAAATAAAAACAAATAAACAAAAAATTGAGTAACCTACATTCCATCTTCATTATTCTCTCTCTGGATGTAAATGACTTTTTCCATCACAAGTCTATTAGAATTGTCTTTGATCATTCTAATGCTAAGAAAATCCAAGGCAATCATAATTGACCATCACATAATCTTGTGGTTATTCTGTACATTATTCTTCTGGTTTGATCACTTTACTCAGGAACATTTCATGTAAGTCATTTTTCCAGGCTTTTCTGAAATCAGCCTACTCATAATGTCTTATAGTACAAGAATATTCAATTACATTCATATACAATAATTTATCTAGCTATTCCTCAATTGATGGGCATTCACTCAATTTCCAGTTCCTTGCCACGACAGAAAGAGCCACTATAGCTACTTAGCATATATAGGACCTTTTCCCTCTTTTATAATCTCTTTGGGATACAAACCTAGTAGACATAATGCCAAATCAAAGGATATGCACAGTTTTATAATCCTTTTGGCATAGTTTCAAATTGTTCTTCAGAATGATAGATGATTTCACAACTCCACCTATCATGTATTAGTGTTCCACTTTTCCCACACCCCCTCCAACATTTATCATTATATTTTCCTGTAATTTTACCCAGCCTAATGGGTGTGAGGAAGCACTTCAGACTTACCTTAATTTGAATTTCTCCAATCAATAGTAACTTAGAGTATTTTTTAATCTGACTATAGATGGCTTTAATTTCTTCATCAGAAAATTTTCTGTTCATATCCTTTTACATTTATCATTTGGGGAATCACTTGTATTCTTATAAATTTGGCTGTAAAAAAAAAATGTTTCCTAGCTTACTGGTTCTCTTCTAATCTTGTCTGCATTGATTTTGTATGTATAAAACTTTTTTTAATTTAATGAAATCAAAATTATCCATGTTGCATTTCAAAATGTTCTCTCTTTCTCTGACAGATAAAGTACTCCTTGCTCTCCTAATTTGTTTATATAAGTATCACACTTTATGTCTAAATCTTGAACTCATTTCAACCTTATCTTGGTGTAGGTTGGGAGATTCATACCCAGTAAATTGATAAAGAAAATGAATGAGACAACTAATCAATGTAAAAGTTATTGTGGAAAGATGCATATTTTAGTGGAATTGTGAATCAGTAAAAGTATTAAGGAAAATAATTTTGGATTATTCAAATAAAGTCATAAAAACTATTATAACCTTTGACCCAGACTCCATTGTTAGGTATGTATCCCAGTGATATCAGTGATTAAAATATATAAACTCTATATATACCAAAATAGTCCTAGAAATTTTTTTAAACAAAAAATTGGCTACCAATTATCATTAAAAAAGAATGTAATAGAATAATATGGTGCCATAAGAAAAAAATAAATGGATACACAGAAAAATGAAAAGACTTGAAGAGCTAATATAGATCAAATCAAAAATATTCTCAGCCATGACACAATGTAAATGGGGATGAACAATCACAAACTTAAAATTAAATTAATTTTAATTTTTTAATAAACAAAATTAGAAAGAATTATAAACAAATTACAAAGAATACAGCTGAAAATATATCATCTCTTTTAAAGATGGGGGGTTTACAAGTTTGGAACATTCCAAATATCGTCTGATATTTTGTTTCCAACTTACTAATCATTTTCCTGTTTTTTTCTTTTTTTCATTTGAGATATTTTTATAAGATGTCTTACTGTGATAGGATAAGGACGACTAGAGGAAAAAATATAGAACCCACAAATATTTCAATAATCATATGCACTTAGATGTACTACTGAGTTAGTCTATCAGTATATACATCTCATCTAAGTAACGAGTATACCCAATGGACCAGGTCCCAATTTAAAGAGTAGAATTGAATGACTTGTCTTTGGGAAATAACATTTTACTTCTGATGTCTTTAGTCTTTCCTCTGAAACAAAAGTCTAAATTTTTCACAACAATGTGACTATAAGTCATGGAATAACCTGATCTCTTAAGAGTAAATATTGCTGATATTTTTAAGAACAAAAGAGAGGTGTGTTGGGTGTGAGTAGACAACAAAATATAGCCAACCAAAAAAGCTGAAAATGAGATTCAGCACAAAGAACCAAGGAGATGTACGACCAGAAAAGAAATTGGCTCAGTCACTAATGAGAGAACAAGAGAAAATCGGAGTCAACTAGAGAGCAGAGTGACTTTAGAGTCAGGAAAATCTGAGTTGTCATTCTATTTAATAAACTTACTAGCTGTGTGATCTATAGAAAGTTTTTTTTAACCCCTCTCAGCCTCAGTTTCCTTATTTGTAAAATGAGGGTGTTGACATCATTGATGGCTTCCAAGATCTTTTCAAGTTGAAACAGAATCTATGACAGAGAACCTACATGCTCCCTTGACAGCAATGCAATATAAAGAGACAAATAAAAATTATCCCAGTGTACTGGGTCAACCCATTATGGATTATTTATAGGAGTATAGGAACATAAGTCACAGAGTATGAAAAGACATGTGTAGGTAACTGCTATTTAAAAGTGCTGGATCTTTTCACATCAGTGAGATCACAGAACTGTTAAAGAATCAAAGCAAATACTAATCTTTTCTAATGCAGAATTCCACAAAATGTTATTATTTTATTTCAATTTAATAAGCACTTATTAAACAAGTAAGGACTTAATCAAGTGACTGTGATAGGTATAGGGATATAAATAAAATAGGCTCCTCTGATGGAATTTGCATTCTACTACTTGTGTAAATATTTCTTTTCATTGGATGAATAATTAGATTTAATTTTCTTGAATAAAGTATTCATATATTGTGTAGATATAGTAATGCTTTCCACAAAGCAGATGTTAAAAAATTTTTGTTAAAATTTTTGTTAAATTAATTGATAAAGATCAAAACCAATTAAGTCACAAAATAACATCTAAATCATTAATTGAACTACTTTTGGCCTTGAAATTACTTCAAATTGTCTTTTATAGAGAGAATTAAGGGATTAGGGACTGGGTCTCTAATTCTATTGATATAAGGGATTTTTTTTCCATGAGGCAATTGGTATTAAAGTGACTTGGCCAGGGTCACACAGTTTGGAAGTATTCAGTGTCTAAGGCAAGATTTGAACTCAGTTCCTCCTGACTTCAGAGCTGCTGCTCTATCTACTGCATCATCCAGATGCCCCTGATTTAAGGTATTTAACTACTAAGTAAAGAACTCCATCAATCAAAAAAGGTGTGTATCTTGTCTTCCACTTATAGTCATAGAAGGAGAAGGAAGGAGAGAATAATTATGCCTTTGTATAGTACGTGTATGTATAGTATACATGTATAGTATATGAAAGGCACTGATCTTAACAACCTGACAAGATGGGTACTCTAAGTATGCCCAATTTACCACCTAGAAAATTAAGGCTAACAGAAAGAAGGTAGGTGACTTTTCTAGTCACACAACTGAGACTACATTTGAACTTTGATCTTCCAACTTCAGACTGAGTGCTCTATTCACTGAGCCACTTAGTTATGGTAGTTATCTAGAATTCTGTGAGTTAAAAAAGTTGCCAGGGGTTACATGGCTATATATGACAGAGAAAGAATTTGAACTCAGGTCTTTGTGACTAGAAGGCCTGATCTCTAACCACTATACCATATTGCCATTCCTTTTAATATATTTCTTTAATACTATATGCCCTTTCCAAGATCATACTTGCTTTGACCTGTGCAGTTGATGAATACTGTATGCAGTATGGTCTACAATTCAGCCACTTACATTGATGGGTTGCCAACCACCGCTGCTCAGAAATAATCATCTTGTTCCTGATTGTTACATGCCAGCCAGGTCCTTTATTTTTTCTAAATACTCTGTTCTTTTAAGCTATGATACATCCATCATTTAATATTTTGCTTCAATGAATTCTTGAAACATTCTTTCTAGCACTCTGCTTCTGGCTATCTCATTTCAGCTTATCATACAGCTGTTTTCTGGGCAAATGGTGTCATCCTTTCTCCACACATGTCCAAAACTGTATTGCTTCCAAATTAATGGAATGGATGCATTTCCAAACTTCATTGGTCATTCCTCTTTGCCATTTTAAGGCATACTTGTCACCCATAGCATAGAGCAGAGTTGTTTCATAAGGTCCCTTCAGGCAGTTTTACAAATAACTCCTTTTAAATGTAAAAGAGTTTTGATAACAAATGTTCCAATATAGTTGTCCTTTATAAAAATCTTTCAATGCATCTAATCCTGAATATTATTAAAAGTTCTAATGATATTTGGAGTTGATAGATAGTACTCATTCAAAAATTGTGTGCATCTTCCTATCATAAATTTGATGGTCCATTGATTAGTATGCCTTAGGTCAGTGAGTTTTTTTTTTTTATCTATAGGAGTAAAAAGAGTGAATAAAACAAGTGACAAACAAAGAGGTAGGTCACTGCTATTCCTCAAACACATATAAAAGTTAAGGGAGAAAAAGCATACAAGAAAAGGAAAAATAAATTAGATTAAGAGAGAAGAAAGGAAATACACTGAAAGGGAAAACAAAAGAGTGTGAGAAAGAAAGAAGAAATCAATTAAAAAGAAAGTTGTGCAGGTGTTGAGAAGTAGTAAGGTCTGAGTAAGAATTAAAATGAGTTGATCTGGAAAATTTCTTCCAATGTTTAATTCTGTGATTTGATATCATTCAGAGTTTTACAACCTGATTTGTACTATATCAGTGTGATTCTCAACTTAAAGTATTCTCTTCCCATATATTTTTTTTTTTCTGAAATGTCCATGACAATTCAAATTTGGTCAATGGACAGGGCCTGGGAGGGAAGGAGAACAAAAGGGTCAAAGGTCAGAGGATGAAGACATAGGGAAAAGAAGATGGAGTAGATTTTTCAAGTGCATAGATCTTTAGGTATAAGAATTTTGTAGACTCATAATAATTTGCGGCAGGCCAGCAATTGTAAAAGCTGTTCTAGATGATTATGAGATGTGGATTTGCATTCAACATTACAGTGATGAATGTATAGTGAGGAAGTGTCTCACTTCCCCAGAGTTAAAAATAAGCAGAATATTCCTTCCCCATTTCCCATCCATGTTAATCAAGCCCTACTGTCAATGCACCCAGGTAAAATGGTGGTAAATGGTATTAAAACAGGTAGAAATATTAACTAAGACGTGTTACTCCCGCAACACTTTTAATGGTTTCTATTTCCAGTCTCATTAGGAACAATTTAATAAAAACAGTATCACCAGAATAATGCAGTTTTAGAAGGCCATTTGTATAACTTGCATGATAAAACCCTAAACAGTCATACTATCTCTCAAATCCTCAGTAAATACAATAAATATTTTTATTTTAATGCTGTCCTTCAGTTATTTCTAACTTTTCATGTACATAGCTTGTCTGCACTGAATTAATTGCATGCTATATCCCTATCAGACTGCAAATTCTTCTAGAGCAGAAATTGTCTTTTGCTTTTCTTTGAGCATGACAGTACCTGGTACTCAGTAGGTGCTTAATAAATATTTATTAACTGGCTGACTAATTTCAGTTTCAATTATTCATTTCTATAAAATAAGAAGAATGAAACAGCATTCAGATTTTTTACTAGAAACAATGTTGGGTAATGCTTATGTTTCAACTAAATTATCTTTTTTATTATCTTAACAACCAAGAGGGTTGTGAGGCTCAAATGAGATAAAGGTTATAAAATAATTCACAAATCTTAAAGCCCAATATAAATGCATGCTGTTTTGTTTTTCTTATTGTTATTCTACAGCCTCCAAGTCTCATTTTTTGTGGGTGTTTTATTTCTATGATTTTTACTACACTAGAGAGATAGACAGAGACATAGAAAGGGAGAGACAGAGAATTAAATATATTTTTCATTATTTAAGCTTCTTTAAGTCCAGGAAGAAGAAGAAATAAGACAATGATTTGTATATTCCCTGATTTGCATCAATTTCTAATTTATAAGATAAAAATGAAAGTTTAACAATTTATTATAGCAAGCTGGTTAGAACTAGGTCTAGCATTTGTTTATAATAGTAGTCATATAATGTAATGTAAGTGTGTAAAATACACAAAATCAAATAATAAGTAATATTAAATAATAAATGAAAGATCAAATACTAATAAATTGGAAGAAATCTTAGAGGTGATCATATTCTCTAATTTTAAAAAATATGTAGCAAATCTATAAATATTAGCTGACTTAGTGTCTTATGGGTAATAATAAATAGTAGATCTGAGATTTGAACCAAAGTCCTCTGATTTAATTATTTTAAACATGTAAATACGTAAACATGTAAAAATTTTAGCTGGAAAAATAGGCTGGAAGTAATTTGTTAAGGAAAGATTGAAGGAGCAAGCACAGTAAGAATAATTCTGCTTCTGATTTCTGACCTGTCTTTATTTAAAATAAAATAAAACATGAACAAAAAAGTAATGTCTCTAAGAATTGGCATTGTTTTCTTTTCCAACCAGGCCAGTTTGGTGAGAATTAGTTATGGGGAAGGCTAGATATGCCCATTCACCCTAAGTAAATATGAAATTGAAGAAGAGAAGAGAGATCAAGGATTAGAATTTCCTCCACTGTTGTAAAACACAGTTCATTTCTGACTCAATACAGGGGAAATTCTTTAAGTCTATCTTTTACTAGACGTCTTAAAATCACTCTTAATTCTTTTTTTTTTCTTTTTTTTTAATTTTAATTTTATTTTATAATTATAACATTTTTTTGACAGTACATATGCATGGGTAATTTTTTACAACATTATCCCTTGCACTTACTTCTATTCAGATTTTTTCCCTTCCTCCCCCAACCCCCTCCCCCAGATGGCAAGCAGTCTTATATATGTTAAATATATTACAGTATATTCTAGATACAATATATGTGTGTAGAACCGAATTTCTTGTTGCACAGGAAGAATTGGATTCAGAAGGTAAAAATAACAGTTTACATTCATTTCCCAGTGTTCCTTTTCTGGATGTAGCTGGTTCTGTCCATCATTAATCAATTGGAATTGGATTAGCTCTTCTCTATGTTGAAGAAATCCACTTCCATCAGCATACATCCTCGTACAGTATCATTGTTGAAGTGTATAATGATCTTCTGGTTCTGCTTGTTTCACTCAGCATCAGTTGATGTAAGTCTCTCCAAGCCTCTCTGTATTTCTCCTGTTGGTCATTTCTTATAGAACAATAATATTCCATAACATTCATATACCATAGTTTACCCAACCATTCTCCAATTGATGGACATCCATTCATCTTCCAGCTTCTAGCCACTATGAAAAGGGCTGCCACAAACATTTTGGCACATACAGGTCCCTTTCCCTTCTTTAGTAGTTCCTTGGGGTATAAGCCCAGTAGTAGTATGGCTGGGTCAAAGGGTATGCACATTTTGATAACTTTTTGGGCATAATTCCAGATTGCTGTCCAGAATGGTTGGATTCTTTCACAACTCCACCAACAATGCATCAGTGTCCCAGTTTTCCCACAGCCCCTCCAACATTCATCGTTATTTGTTCCTGTCATCTTAGCCAATCTGACAGGTGTGTAATGATATCTCAGAGTTGTCTTAATTTGCATTTCTCTGATCAATAGTGATTTGGAACACTCTTTCATATAAGTGGAAATAGTTTTAATTTCATCATCTGAAAATTGTCTGTTCATATCCTTTGACCATTTATCAATTGGAGAATGGCTTGATTTCTTATAAATTAAAGTCAATTCTCTGTATATTTTGGAGATGAGGCCTTTATCAGAACCTTTAACTGTAAAAATGTTTTCCCAATTTGTTACTTCCCTTCTAATCTTGTTTGCATTAGTTTTATTTGTGCAGAAACTTTTTAATTTGGTGTAATCAAAATGTTCTATTTTGTGATCAATAATGGCCTCTAGTTCTCCCTTGGACACAAACTCCTTCCTCCTCCACAAGTCTGAGAGGTAAACCATCCCATGTTCCTCCAATTTATTTATGATTTCGTTCTTTATGCCTAAATCTTGGACCCATTTTGATCGTATTTTAGTATGTGGTGTTAAATGTGGGTCCATGCCTAGTTTCTGCCATACTAATTTCCAGTTTTCCCAGCAGTTTTTGTCAAATAATGAATTCTTATCCCAAAATTTGGGATCTTTGGGTTTGTCAAAGATTAGACTGCTATTTTTATTTACTATCTTGCCCTGTGAACCTAACCTATGCCACTGATCAACTAGTCTATTTCTTAGCCAATACCAAATGGTTTTGGTGACTGTTGCTTTATAATATAGCTTTAAATCAGGTACACTTAGACCACCTTCCTCTGACTTTTTTTTCATTAGTTCCCTTGCAATTCTCGACCTTTTATTCTTCCATATGAATTTTGTTGTTATTTTTTCTAGGTCATTAAAATAGTTTCTTGGGAGTCTGATTGGTATAGCACTAAATAAATAGATTAGTTTGGGGAGTATTGTCATCTTTATTATATTCGCTCGGCCTATCCAAGAACACTGAATGTCTTTCCCATTATTTAAATCTGACTTTATTTTTGTGGCAAGTGTTTTGTAATTTTGCTCATATAATTCCTGACTCTCCTTTGGTAGATATATTCCCAAATATTTTATACTATTGACTGTTATTTTGAATGGAATTTCTCTTTGTATCTCTTGCTGTTGGATTGTGTTGGTAATGTATAAAAATCCTGAGGAAAATCACTCTTAATTCTAATGATTTCTCTGTCAATTACTTCCTATTTGTCCTGTACATAATGTGTCTTGTATGCATTTGTTTCCATATTGTATTAGCCCTCTGACTGACTCAGTGGGTATTTATTGTTTGTTGATTGATTACTTGATTGGGACAAATAGTTAAATCCCTTGACCAGAGTTATAAGCTCAGTATGTATTGAGATGGAATTTTAATCGAGTTCTTCAGAAGGGAGGAAGGAAGTAATGAAGGAAAGAAGGAGAGAAACAAGGAGTGAAGGAAGGAAGGCATGCACCAAGGAAGAAAGAGAGAGTTGGTGGAGGGAGGGAGGGAAGAAGAAAAGTAGGTAGATGAGAGAGAATGAAAGACAGAGAAAGGAAAGAAAAAAGGAAGGAGAGAGATAGGAAGAGAGGAAAAGAGGAAAGATGAAAGAAAGGAGCGATTAATGAGCAAATAGATGAATGAATGAAAAGGCTTTATTAAGCACTTACTGTGTGCCAAAAACATGTGTCTTGATGGAGATAAAAATATTTTAAAAGATAATTCCCTTGATATCAATGTGATTACATTTTAATACTAGAAAATAAAACATAAGGAAATATTGACCAGGGAAATATATTTTGTTCTGGGGAGGTGAAGGAAAGAATAGTTCTGTAGACAAATAGAGAGAGAGAGTTTGTAGACAAATATAAACTAAATCCTGGTCTGGTGTCTAAAGGTAGCCAGTAAGTCTAGTGAGCTAAGTGCCACTAAGAGTCTCCTCTAATATTTGTTCATGATAATCTTGAAATATCTTTTTCTTAAAGAACATTAAACTATAACTAATGCTTCATCATGGAAAGTCTATTTATTTGTTTTTATTTTTTATACTTTCATGATGTTATTAGAAATGGAGTGATCTAATTAAATAGTTATAACATTTTCAAAAGGTTATTATACACAGATAATTATTTTACAGCTTCATCTCTTATCCTATCATTTACATATTCATATAAGCTTTTATAATGAATTAGTTGACTGGCTCATCTACTTCTGTGATTTCATTTGTCCATATGAAAAGAAATCAGATGTTAAAATTTAAAATATTCAGCATTGCAGATTGTCCATTAAGAGGTCAATTTAACTTATAGATGCCAATCAACAAATATCTTATTCTAAAAAGATGATGTTTGGATTTTTTTTCTATTACTATGAAAATACTGATTCCTATTTATACAGCAAGAAAAGATATAGCTTAAGGGTGTTTTGCCAGTCAATAACATTTAGACCATTTTTAATATGTTTACACTGAGTAAGTGCATATTCCTCAAAAAATTGAGATAGCATATTTGATATAACCAAAAATAAGGCCCAACTCATTTGAGAAGCTATTTGAAAATAATTAGTTTTGGGTTTTTTCTGCCTTCTTTGGTCTACATCTAATGACTTTTGTCTGCTGCACTAATCTTTAGAGTAATTATACAAAAGATAGAGTTATTGGTAATCTATATCTTTTGCAAAGCTTTGTTGATTTTAACCAAAAACAATGACAAAAAAAGATATTAGTTTCACTGAACCAAACATCTATAATTAAATCAGAGGATTGAAAAAACATTAAAGACTAATTAGGTGAAAATTATGGATTACAACCTTCATTTTGTTCAATTAATATCAAAATCAGAACAATGTTCATGAGAAAAATCTGTGCTTATGATATTTATCATTTGTTGATGCTATGCAAAAAATACTGATTGATTAGTTCAAGTAATATTTCAAAAGAGAATATTAGTGGAAAGTTATTAGGGGCAATCAGTCAGATGCCAAGAATAGAAGATGCAGTAGTCTGAAACAGGCAGGTTGAAGATTAAAGGCCTCCAGCTAACTGACAAAACTGTTTCTCAGAAATTTCAAAATAAACATTGGTCAGTTTAAATATTTTGAAAATGCAATAGATGCTTTTTCAATGTATATGAAACTTCTAAATTAAGGACTCCTCATATTTTGAACTGGAAAAGGGCTTAGAAGTTATTAAGTTATTCATAGGATAATATATTTAGAATTAGAAGGGATCTTAGAAAGTTACTGAACCACCCATACATATTACAAATGAAACCTTGGAAGTTTAAGAGACGCTTGTGTATAAATCTGCTAAGAAACATTCAGAAACAGTATGCCCCTCCAAAAATATGTTAATGACATATTTTTAAGTTTAATCTGTATTGTTTAAATTTTTCTTAATCACTTTCTTTAGACTATCCCATTAACAAAAACCAAAACAAAAAACAATTCCTAAATGCTTGAAGATTTTTAAGATGTGAACAACAGATTATTAGTACGATCTACTTCCAGCACACATGTGAAATGCTCATTCATGGTCAAACAGACATTAGTGCTTGAGATAAAATTCAAGCATTGATCAACCTCAGTTAAAGTCCACAGCTACATTCACAGTGCCCCTTGGCTGCCCAAATCCTTTTTTACAAAAAGCTGAAGAAATGAAGTGGCTTTTTCATTATCACAGAGATAAGACATGAAGATCTGGTCTGGGAAAAATTGTTTACAATTGTATATATAACAAATTATCTTCATCTATAGATTTACTTTCATATTATTTAAAGGCAATCTAGCATAGCTGATAGCCAACCAGAAGAGCTAATTTCATGCCCTGCCTTTGACACCTCCTGGAAGTATTACTATGAGCTTCTTACTCTTCTGAGCAACTCTCTTAAATCTGTAATTTGAAGAGAAAGAACCAATTAAATTGGTAGAGTTTATTCACCCAGGAATTCCTTACACAAATGAAATCTTAGGCTCAATCCCTATTCTTTGTAAGTATTACTATAGTATAAGCAGTGTGTTTTAGTGGATAGAGAACGACCCTACACAAGTGGATATGTGGGCAGAGAGATAGACAAAAAAAAATGACAACCAGATAAACAAAATGAACAAATAAATTTTTAAAAATACTTTTATTTTCTAAAATATTTCTATGTGATTTCAAAATATTTCACATAACTCCTTATATATTTCTTACAAGGGGGGCTCTCTTGTGTGCCCTCTTCTTTTAATATTTATTTCACTTGATTGCTTCATTTACTTTCATGGAGGGAAATATAGTTTCTATACTAATGATTCTTTTTTTATTAAAGCTTTTTATTTTTCAAAACATATGCAAGGATAATTTTTCAACATTGACCCTTGCAAAATCTTGTGTTACAATTTTCCCCTCCCTTTCCCTTACCCCTTCCCTATGTGGCAAGTAATCCAATATATGTTAAACATGGTAAAAATATATTATACTAATGATTCTTAAATCTATTTTTCTAGCCCAAACTTCTCTGCTAACTTCCTGTCAAATATCTCCAATTCCTTATTGTACATTCCTAACTAGATGTATGATAGAAATTTTAATTCATATCCAAAAGTGAACTCATGATCTTTCATACAAATTCCTTCTGCTTTTTTTTTTCTTATTTTCTTATTACTACACAATCCTCCAAGTCCCACAAATTCTCAAACTCTGTAACTTTTTACTTTTTCTTTCCTGTCCTCTTCCTGGTATGTTGTTAATCTCACCTTTGTAATAGCTATTGTGTATATCCACTTCTTTTCTGTGATACTGGCAATATTATATAACACAGGCTCTTAACACTCAATACCCAGACTTTTGTAAGAGCATGCCTGCTGGTCTCTCTGTTGTAGATTGCTCCTCAATTAAGTTTTCTTTCACCTTACTGTCAAATTAAATATAAAAAAGTGCATATCTGAACTTGTCTGTCACACACACACACACACACACACACACACACACACACACACACATACATCATTGCCCATCTCCCATTTAGTAAATTCTAATGGCTAGTGGATCCCTCCAGGATAATATAAACTCTCTGATTTCCATTTCAAAGTCTTTCACAATAGGATCTCTTCCTTTCTTTCCAGTATTCTTCCACCTTACTACATGCTCTGAGGCAGTGAAACTGTCCTCCTGAATAAGGAAGAATTCTACCCCCTCATTCTGGCCATTTTTACTACCTATTTCCCCTGATTGGAGGGTCTTTCCATGATCAATTCTGTCTCCTGGTTTTCCTAACTTCATTGGCATCTAAGTTAAAATCCTCTTTTAAATAATAATAATTTTATATTTTCCTTTGAATCTAGTCTCTTCCTTCTATTAATTTTCTATAAATTATTCTGTATATGTCATGTTTGTACATAGCCGTTTTTATCTGATTCTGCCTTAAGATTGTGAGCTCCTTGAGAGAGGGACTGTCTTTTGTCTTTCTTTGTATTTCCAATATTTTAGCAGGGTATGAGACTTATTTTGTTGTGGTTTCCCAGTCAATTCAGTTGTGTCCAACTCTTATGACTCCATTTGAGCTTTTCTTGGCAAGGATGCTAAAATGGTTTTCCATTACCTTTTCTAGCTCATTATACAGACAAGGAAAGGGAGGCAAACAGGGTTAAGTGACTTACCCAGGATCATATAGCTCCTAAGTGTCTGAAACTAAATTTGAATTCAAATCTTCTTGATTCCCAGTTTGGCAATCTATACCTCAAACCACCTACCTATAACTATTTGACATGTGGAGATATTTAGTAAGTTTTAATTAAATGACTGGCTTTATATCCTTTCAACAGATGATGAAATTGAGTCTCTGAGATACTATAGGATTTATTGAAACAGCTGCAGAGACAAAACTCTAACCAGTGTCTCATGGTTATAATTTAAGGACTCTTCACAAGACATCAGTTAATGGTTTTTATTTGATTCCCCCCCCCCCCAGTTTTATCTATCTTTTAAAATAGTATGGATTATCCTGGGTGGAATACTTATGGTTACAATTTTTTTTTTTTTTTTTTTTTTTTTTTTTTTTTTACTGTCAAGTTCTTAGAAAGTGGCTACTTTTACTTTCTTACTCCTTTGCTCCCTCCAAGCTGTCCTATTTCTTCATTCTTTATCAAAATTTCTCCTAAATATATTTTCCTTGCTACATACAAAGATTATCATAATCAGATTTATTTTGCTTTGGCCTTCTAGATCATACACTAAAGGAGATGTTAAACTACCAAAACATTTTGTTTTATAGATTGTTTTTATTTTCCACATATTACCATAGCCCATTTTCTTTTCCCATGAAATGCTTTCTCTGCCTTTGATGTTTGACTCATTAACCTCCCTTAGTATCTTTATCATTTTATTTATTGTCTGTTTTATATTACTTTTCATCATGAATTCTACATAATAGCAAATTTTCATGAAAGCGTTTCTCTTGGACTCTTTTTCCCACTTGATATATCTTTCTTAGAGTGATTCCTCTGTCTTATATCTAGTAAAATAAAATAAAATAAAATTATAAATTTGACTAGTTTGATTCATTATGACTCAGTACTTTGACCAATACATGTATCATAAAACTGGAAGCATCACTTATGCCTCACTGAAATAGCACCTAGTGAATCAGTTCAATAAAATTTTATTATCTTGAAATAAATTCATGACTTCATGCAATTATAGATGAAAAGCATTTTAGAAACTTATTAGTCCATGGCATAGCCAAAATGGCACAAAAAAGCCAATAAGTCATATGGGCTCTCCTCAGTTTTCCTTAAAAACAAAACTAAATCAAACATTTAAATGGATTATGGAATGAGAGATGGAATGAAATAATTTTTGAGCTTAAGATAATTTAGAATGATTTTAGGAAAGTTGTGTATCACTTGAGTAAAAGAGAAGCACAACCCAGAAAAGACATTGCCTGAACTAGCCAGCAGGAATGTCTTAGGCATAGCACAGATCAGCCTATGAAGTCTCTTAGTCCTGATTCAGCAAGCTAATGACACAGCAGGCAATCTGTGAAATGCCCAGCCCAAGTACAGAAGGCAAGTTGCCAGCCCAGAGCCCTAAAAAATAGGGACAACTGAACCTGGTCACTCCAATACAGTGACCATTCCAAAAGCCAACGGCCAAACCATTGACACCTAGCGTAAGAAGCTTCAGACAATGAGCCTGTGCCTAAAAAAATAGTGGCCTAGTGGAAAGCACATCAGCCCTAAAGTCAGGAAGACCTGAGTTCAAATATGGCCTCAGAAACTTAACACTTCCTAGCTGTGTGACCCTGGGCAAGTCACTTAACCCTAATTGCCTTAGGGGGGAAAAAAAGCCACAGAATCATCTAAATAATGAGTAAGAAATAGAAAACAATCTTAATAATAGAAGGCTATTATGATGACAGGGTAGATCAAAACACAAGTGCAGAAGAGGACAACATTGTCAAAATACATACATGTGAAGCCTTAAGGGGAATATGAATTGATATCAAGCTCGAAAAGTCCTCTTGGAAGAACTGAGAAAGAATTTTAAAAATCAAGTAAGAGGTAGAAGAAAAAACAAGAAAATAAATGACTGTTATGCAGGAGAAATTTAGGGTTAAAAGAATCAAGAACTTGGAAAAAAATTCAAAAAAATTGACCAGAAAAAAAGTTCCTTTAAAAGTAAAATTGGTGGGAGGTGGAACCAAGATAGCAGAGTAAAGGCAGGAGCTTGATAATCTCTCCCCCAAAATCCCTCCAAATTCCTTTAAAAGATGACTATACAAATTTTAAAGCATCAGAATACACAAAAAAGATAAGTATACCATTTTCCAGGGAAAGACAACTTAAAAGGTCAGCTGAAAACATCTTTGGAACTAGGGTGGGAGTCTAGCATGCAGCCCCAGCCCTGATGCCAACAAACCAACAATAGACTACAGACTGAATCATCAGCAGCAGCATAGGCTGTTTCTAGATATCTCAGACTAGACATAAAAGAACTTGAAAAGTAAGCATGAAAGGTTTTTCAAGAGGATGAGAGAGCCTTAGGAAACTAGCAAACCAAGAGGGATCATGGGCAGTGGTGGCAATGGCAGCTTCTAAAGGCCTTAGCTCCCAGGAGATCTTTTTTTACATGTCTTGGAGAAGGACTCTATTGCTTTAGTATACTAGATCTTAAAGGTATAGTGGGGTAGGGACACCCCGCGCCCAGATCCAGGGCAAAAAAAGTGCTGATGGTTAAGAGCCTAAATGGGTTTCTGAAAACAGCTGCACCAGCCCCTGAAGCTTGGAACAGTGCACCCTCCAATCTGGAAACAGATTTTAACAAAGGTTTAAAAGCAGGGTAATAGACTAGGAAAACGAGTAGACAATACAAAGTTTCTGACCATAGAAAATTATTATAGTGACAATGAAGATAAATACACATACTCAGAAGGAGATAAAAGGGTCAAAGCTCCCACATCCAAAGTTTCCAAGAAAAACAGGAATTGATCTCAGGCTATGAAAGAACTCAAAGGGGATTTTGAAAATCAAGTAAGAAAGATAAAGGAAAAATTGGGAAGAGAATTGAGAGTGGTACAAAAGGAAATACACAAAAGCTAATGAGAAGAATGTCTTAAAAAGCAAAATTAGCTAAAAGGGAAAAGAGGTACAAAAGATCACTGAAAGAAATCACTTCTGAAAAATTAGAACTGAAAAAATAGAAGCTAATGAGTTTTAGAAATCAAGATACAATAAAGCAAAATTAATACAAAAATAAGTAAAAATTGGGGGAAAAATGTGAAACATCTCAATGAAAAAAACAACTGTCCTAGAAAATAAATCAAGAAGGGATCATTTTGAAATGATAGGTCTTCTAAAAGTCATGATCAAAGAAAAAAAAAAAAAGAACCTGGACCTCATCTTCCAAGATAATATCAAGGAAAATTGTCCTGATATTCTAGAACCAGATGGTAAAATATATTGAAAGAATCCAAAGATCACCTCCTAAAAGAGATTAAAAATATTCTAATCCAATTCCAGAACTGTCAGATCAAGGAAAAAATATTGCAAGTATCCACAAAGAAGCAATTCAAGTACAGTAGAGCCATAATAGGAAAAGCATAAGATTTAGCAGCTTACCCATTAAAGGAGGACTTGGAATATGATAGTCTGGAGAGTAAGGGAACTAGAATTACAATCAGGAATCACCTACATGGCAAAACTGAGTATAATCCTTCAGGGGAAAAGTTGGAAATTTAATGAAATAGAAGACTTTCAAGAATTCATGATGAAAATAACAGAGCTGAATTGAAAATATGATTTTTAGGAAAAGCACAAAGAGGTCATCAAAAAAGTGATATCATAAGAGTCTTAATAACGTTTAATTGTTTACATTCCTACATGGGAGTTTGATACTTGTAACTCATTAGAACTTTTTTTTGTCATTACAGCAATTAGAAGGACCATATATAAGTTATTTATTCAGTGTTATGCCAAACTACCAAAAATTGTTTTATGAAACTATTTTATAAAAATAATAACAAAATTCATCTGGAAGAAGTCAAGATTATCAAGATAATTAATGAAAAATGTAAAAGAACATGGCCTAGCTATACTTGATTTAAAATGATATTGTAATGCAGTAATCATCAAAACTATTTGGTAATGGGTAAGGAACAGTGGTAGATCAATGGAAGAGGTTAGCTACATAAGACACAAAACTGATTACATACTGAATGCAGAAGAAGCCAAATTATTCCTAGATGGATTTTGCTAAAACTGAGTATTGAAATTTCAGCATTTAAATTATGTTACCTTTGGCTTTGGTGATAAAATTCTGATCAGATTCCTTCAACAGAACAAATGCATTTGGAAATTCACTGTATACTGAAATACAGTGGGAATGGGGGAAGTTTTTACCCTCTCTTCTGTGATGAAGGGTCCCTCTCTATAGAAGCTAGATATCCAAAAAAAAAATCATAAGGGCACAAAAAAAGTGTTCATAATCCTTTCATTCTATTGGCCAAACTACAGAATATATTCTTAGATCTTAAGGAAGAAGAGAAGGCACATAAAGAAGTATACTGTTTGGACATGTGTGCACACATGTTCATGTATTAGCTGCGAAAATTATTCCTCGTTTTATCTTTCTATCTAAAGAAGCTAATATATCTTCTTGAAAATAGTAGGCATTTAATCAATAATTGATATGTTCTAGAGCATAAATAATTATTTATAGAGTAATTTAAAGTTTACAAAGTGTTTTACAAATATTATCTCATTTGATCTTCACTATTATAATGCTTATTCTCATTTTACATATGAGAAAGCTTAAGCAAATTATAGTTATATAGTCATACAGCTAGTAAATGTCTGAAACTGGATTTAAACTCGTCTTCCTTATTCCCCAGCCACTATACCATCTAGATGCTTATACATCTATTCTCAATCAATGTTGAATAAAGTATTTTTTTCCTTGAAATCAAACTGATTACATTGTCCTTGACAGCAATAGGAATTATTAGTGATAATTCAAAGTATTATTTTTTGTTATCCTAGAGAAATATTTGAAGTTCAATATAATAAGTGAGCAAATCTCTCACTTAACTGAACATCATTTTAACAGAATTATAATTTCAATAATGTGAGAAGTATTGTAAATTACAAATGCTGTCCAAAGAATAAAATTCCTAAAATTCACAAAACAAAAGCACAATAACAGATGCTCTGTGGTCCAACTGGAATCCATTTTTTTTAATCAATCCCTTTCGAATATGCCTCTACCCAATTTATTTTGTTTATCCTTTAAATCAAACTCACCAGACAATAGACCGTAAAATCATTACATTGTTAGAGTGATAGCCTTTTCATGTTAAGATTCTAAATATTTTTTTAAAAAGTAGATTTTTAATTAAGGGTCAGCATAGTCAGTGAAAACATAAACAGCTAATCTGCTGATCATTGCCTAATATGATCTGATTGCCATCAACACCTTGTCACAACAGGCTGGTGATCTGCTCTTATTCCTTAAGTAAGAAAAAGGCATTTTTCCCCCTCTTTGCTTTAAATAATACTAATTATATAAAGAGAACTAAAAAAGTAACATGAGAAGTTAAATAATATAAGGCATATAAGAAGTCATAAATAAATAGTGAAATCTTATGCATTAGAAAAACTATTCCTATAGCTGTGTGTGTGTGTGTGTGTGTGTGTGTGTGTGTGTGTGTGTGTGTGCTTAGATTGAAGATTATTGTTGAATTAATTTATACTTTGACAACATTTCTGTCAGCTCTATTGCATCTTTGGGTTTTACATTTGTGCTGAAAATTGAAGCAGCATCCTAGGGCTGCCTAAGGCTGCTACTATATAGAAATGGTCCAGTCAAAAGAGTGTTGGATTTGTGGACAAAGTGTCCCGACTCTGCTCCTATAAGACCACAGGCAAATAATTTAACTTTTCTTGAACAAGTTCACTGCTGTATAAAACGAAGGAGGTGGAATAGATAATTTCTACCATCATTTTCATCTTCATTTGTAATCTTTCAATTGTCTTTATGATGAGCTTAGTGATATTTCTCAATCAATTTCAATCATTAAACAATTAAGAAACCTAGATCCCAGATACATACACAATTAAACACATTTAGCTATCTAAATAAGGCTAAATCATTTGTTTGCATATTTATATGTGTATATGCAGGTGTGTACATGCACACCTCTGGGTACTGAACTATTCACATCTGTGTTTCTTTTTCAAAATAAATTTAGGCTATGATCAAAAGTCAAAGTCAATATGCAACAGGGAAAAACAGATGATTATATTCCCCAGAACATTTTGTATTATACTGTATTTCTACTTTCCACTTTGTATTTTGTGACTCTCTGTATATAGAACAGCATTGTGAAAAATTTTACTATTATTGATAATTTGATTGCAACTTTTAATTTTCCTTAGGATAAAAACAGACAATATTTTAGATAATTTTTTGTTACTTTTGAAAATGAAAGCTACTGTTTTCCTTTAATAGAATAAAGATAAAATTAGAGTAGAAAAGAGGGGACAGGGGAAAGAATATTACAAGTCAAAAGACATGGTTCACCTTAATCACACTGGGCCACATTTCTAAAATGAATGTTTTGTACTAAAACTCAACATAGAAAGGACCTAGGATTAAGAGAAAAATCTATCATTTAGTATACATGTAACCATGAATAGGCTGCTTTTCCTCATTAGGTCTCAGTTACCTTATTTATTAAATCAATTTGGAGGAGAGTACTTTAGGGCTGGCTTTTAACTTTAAGTCTTGTCACAAGTCTCTAAAGTTCCTACTTACTTTATATCCTATAATCAGTTATTTAATAAGCAATATATATGACAGAATATCATTATTAAATATTAAAAGCATACCAGACCAATCAATGTTTCATGTATTATGGTTACAATTCATGTATTATGGTTAAATTGACATTTATATAGCATTTTAATGCTCTTAGTATGATATACATATATAATTATAATACATGTGATATATAATATATTCATATTATGTTTTCAATATATAAATAGAATACATGCATATTGTACTATGTATTTGTAACATATGTGTATGCCATATAATATATGCATATTACATTATATGGTGTGTTTATACATATATGTATAGATGTATATATTGATGGCTAAAACTGGATGGTCTTAGCAGAGAAAGAAAAGTATTTAATCCTGAGGCAAATAAGGAAGGGCACTGATGGGGGCCAGATTAACTTTATAGCCCCACCTTGCTGTGTCTAGCCAAGAAATTTCTGTCATGTCCCTGAGGTTGTTTCCCCTGTAAATATGCTTATTTCTACACTACCTTTGCTGAATTCCTTTGGGTCCATCCACCTCTGCCTTATGATGTATTTCCACTCATCTTTCCCCATGTTTCATGGTGTTTCTCCTTTCATTCCCCTACCATGCTTTATAGTGTCTGGCTCCTCCTTATACCTAACAAAATTTTAGGGTACTTAATCTCTTTGTGGGATTTAGTCTGTCAGGCAAGGGCATGCCCCATTCTCTTGGGATGTTTGCTTTCTCCTGATTAATTAGAAGTCCCATTAGAGATCTTGTCTTTTCCATCACTAATTATTAAAACTCCTTTCTTCACTATGTGCTCTTTTAACTCTCCAAACTCGTAACCTCTCCTAACTACTGTATCTCTTTGTTTTGTCTATAATAGCCTCTTCTAAGTAACATGTCTTTTGTCATTGTGAATTCTTCATATTACCAAACCCAAACTTTTAGTGTTTTCCTAAAGCACATCCTTTGGTGCCTACAACCACATATTTTGCTATATCAATCATATATATATATATACATATATATATATATATATACACACATATATATACACATATATATACACATATATATACACATATATACGTATATATATATGTACATATATGCATATATGTATATATATACGTATATATGTATATATATACATATATGCGTATATATGCATGCACATTATGTATGTGTGTATATACATATGTATATATACATGTAATATATATTTACATACATATATATATATATATCCTCATTTATTAACCAATTTAGCTCAAAATGAGTTTGCTATATCTTTTACAATTGTTGACTTCAATACATATATAATAAAAAAATGACAGATTCCTTTTTTAAATCTGTTGCACTTTGTCAAATTGTTTTAATTCTCACTTTCAAGCATTTTCAAAAGAAGAGTAACAATTACCCACTCTGCTCAATTTTATTCAGAAAAAAATACATGTGGAAAAAGGGGCAGTAATATGACAAGAATGAGTTTCACGATAGTTCCTATAGTTATTAACAAGGTTTCACAATTAAAACCTTATTTTCTATTAAAAACCATCACAATGATCCCCACCCTCAGCCTCTAATCACTCTCAAGTTGATGTATAAAACAATAAAAAGCTTGACTCCTAGGTTCAATGTTGTCTAAGGTGAAGGGTAATGAGACTTTGGCAAGGGGAAATGTCAGCTTATATAACCTGATAAATTAAAGAAATAGTAAGGAAATAGGGAAAATATACTAAGAAATTTAATTTCTTCTAACCATGTTAGAAATTATATTGTCTTTTTCTCTCAATGCCCTACACCCATTAAAATTTATTCTGTTGGCTTCTGATTAGACCAAGGATATCTTATGCCACGTTAATAATTAATGAATTTTTCTTGTACCTCATTTACATATGAGCTCTGGAAAAGTATAATCTTCATCAGGTGTTTATTTTCTTTTATTTTCTAGTGTTATAAAAAAATGCATCAGTAGCTTACTCTTAGCAGATTTGAAACACATCATGAGGGTATAATTTAAACAGAGCTGCTTTTCTTCTCACTCCTCCTTTTTCTTTTTTTTTTTTTTTAAGAACTGTATTTTTACCTTTTAGAGGAGTGTGTGTTTTGGAAGAAAAGCACTAAAAGAACTTAACAACACAAGCAAATAAGAGACTCAACTTTGCTTTAGTAATGGAAAATCTTGACTTTCTAGCCAAAAGGAAAAATTTAAATGAGTTATCTGATTAAATGGAACTTTGTTTCAAATTAAATGATTATGCAAAGAAATACTTGCTAAACAGAGCAAAGGTCATTATGATAGTGCTAGTGGTAGTGGAGAGGTGTAAGAATTAAAGTGGGAATCCCCTCTGGTCAGTGAAGGTCCAACATGAAAGAATTGGAGAACCTGAAAAGTCTGAATGGCAGAAAAGGAAAGTTTATTATTCACTAAGAAGGAGCTCTCTTAGTGGGCAAAATTCCTCATTAGAAGTTTGGCAAAGATGTATTTAATAGACCTCTGGTTATATGGGCAAAGGTTGGTCTGAGGCTGGGAGCTGTCTGGGTTTGTAGCGTGCTGTTGTCTCCAGAAGCTGCTGGATCGCTCTCTGGGAAGAGATCTGCTGTGTCTACTCAAATCTCTCAGACAGATTCTTCTTCCTGTAGTGAACCGTTGTCTCCAGGCAGTTGCTGTTAACTCTTGTCCAAAGAAGTGACTTCCCTTCCTGCAGAGAGCCCCGTCAAGCCTGATGCAATTCAGAGTCTTTCTCTTGAATCCTGGCTCTGAATCTCCTCCAGCTCTTATCCTTCTCCAGGCCGATCTGCCCTCTACGCCCATTGCTGTCTCTTTTTATCCTCCCAGAGAATGGGCGTGGGATAATGCAAGGGCTTCTGGGAAGAACCACCCCAGCCAATGAGCTTGCCCCCTCTTATCAAGTCAACCTGAGTTCTCACCTTGTAATTGTCCAGAAAACCTGAATTTTCACCTTGTCACCCTCCAGACAACCTGAGTTCTCACTTAGTAATCCTAACATCTCCCCCTTTCTTTTGATTTAGAACATAGGACAGTCATGACCTTGAAACATAAATCCATCAATATGGGAAGTATTACAGATAATTACATAAATTACATAAGCATATAGTAACATAGTAACATAACACATGCTAGAAGTATATAACATAATCATAAATTGAAAATTTATAAATGTCCATAAGTCCATTGTCCATTAGTCTCATCTTGTGTGAGGAAGTCCAATGATTCCTGCTGATTTTAAAGTTCTTTAACAGTCTTCTTATTATCCATGCTCTTTCAGTGTCAGATTTTTCTTAGATCTTTTCCTTTATTTTGAGGTCTTTCTCTTTTTCTGTCTCTCTCTGATGGACAAGGCGAATATGACTTGTTGGCACCCATCTGATTCCTTCTCCTGCTGAAGAAATACAAGCAAACCCTCTCTCCCAGGCAGTTAACCTATCTAATTTCCTTCTATTTACCACTTTCTAAATCTCTTCTCATCATCTGACAATTACATTGGAGTTGTTTGCACTGGGCACAGCCCTGTTGGTTTAAAAGGCCTGTATTCTCCCCAAGTGTAATCCATTTTTGCAATCTGATTACCTTTTGACTGACTTATCAGGTAATCCCTTTCTGCCATGTGATTGCTTCTCTGCTGATTGATTAAATCAGAGTCCTGGCCTTCTAAAGGCTCTTTAGGTGTAACATCAGCTGCCATCATGCCCCAAGTCTTTTTTGCCTGGGGCCCTGGACCTGGGCCCCTCATCCCATTTCCCTGAATTATTCTACACTCTGATGCCCAATGGAGTCCTCTGTTGCATTTTGGACATGGGGTTTTAGGTCTTCTTTCACCCTGTCTTCTCACTGTATCTCCATACCTACACTGAGCTCTTAGATGCCCAATTTTTCCACATTGAAAACATCGCCGAGTTTCTCTAGAAGGCCCTTGCCAGGAAGGACCCTGTCTTTCCACATTCATCATTGTCCGGGTGTAAAAAGCATTTGTTCCCACTGTAGCACAGCGTCTTATGATCTCCTCTAAAGGAGCATCTTTGTCTAATCCCCATATAATTCTTTTGCAAATCTCGTTGGCATTTTCCTTAGCCAGATGTCTGGTCATTATTTCTGTAGCTGAATTTTCTCCAATAGTTCTTTTGACAGCAGTTTGCAAACGTCCCACAAAATCTGCAAAAGGTTCATTGGGACCTTGCTGTATTTTAGTGAAAGCCTCTCCACGATCTTTCTGTCCAGGAAGGACACCCCAAGCTTTTATTGCAGCCTTAGCAATTTGCTCATATATTGTCATGGTATAATTAATCTGTTCCGAATTCTCTCCATACTGACCTTCACCAGCTAAGTGCTCAAAAGTGAATTGTGTGTTAACTCCTATTTCCAAATTGCATCTGACTTGAATTTTACATAATTCATGAAATTCCGAAAGCCATAATAAATTTTCTCCAGGTTCCAGGCATATCCTTGCTATGGATTTCCAATCATTTGGGGTTAGGACTTCATAAGACAAACCATCTAGTAACATTTTGACATAAGCTGATGTAGCCCCATAAAGGGTACAACCTTTTTTCAAATCCTTAATTTTATTCAAATCTAAAGGTGCATATCTTCTCCTTTTTTTACCTACAGAGTCAATCTCTTCAATCACAGGATATGCATGTATAAAATCACTTATATCCTGTCCTTCTCTCTTAGCTTTAACCAATGCTTTTTCTAATCTTGTCATAGGCTTAGGCTTCTTCACAGGCAATTCTGTTTGTGTTTCTGCCTCTTCCCCTCTTTCTTCCTCCATCTCTGAAGGTGGGGTTGATGTGGGCCTGTCAATAATCTGTTCTCTAGGCAGGGTTGAAGCTTCTTCAAGAGAATCATACCACAATTCCTCATTTAAATCCTCTTGGTCTAGGGAAAGATCTTGATCTTTCCTTTTTTCCTCACACTTCCTCCTCTGTCCATTTTTAGAACTTTTCCTTCTCCTACAACTTGCTTGATAGTTTAAGGCTAATTGAACTATGTTGTAGATATAAAATACTTCTGCAGAAATTGAACGAGGCCCATTTTTTGCTTGAAATTCTTTCATTTCATATCCCACTAGCTTCCATTTATCTACATCTATCTTTTCTTCCTCTAAGAACCAAGGAGATGTGTGTCTTAATGCAGCCAAGAGTTTAGCAATCTGTACCCAGGTTACAAGTAAACTCTGCTCCTCAATTATCTTGATTATACTCTCTATAGTACCACTCCTGAATGGAGCTGAGGTTGCGTCTGGGGCTGAGGTTGAGTCGGCTGAGGTCCAGGGATTGAATATAGCTAACATCTGCCCCATTTCAGCTATAAGAGATTCCTGGTTTAGCCCTTAACAAGTTAAGTTCCTTATTTATCTATTAGCACGCTCACTTAATCTTTAACAAAGTTTCCTCGTTACTCACGGTTCTGGGTCAGAGAGACTGAGATCTAGATCGGAAGCTTTTCCACTGGAATCAGGACCGTGTCCGTCCCTGTTCGGGCGCCAAATTGCGAAGGTCTGGTCTAGCTCCTCTTGTCAGGATAAGCAAAAGTCCTTGCCCCACGTGTGGACGCCAATTGTAGCGTGCTGTTGTCTCCAGAAGCTGCTGGATCGCTCTCTGGGAAGAGATCTGCTGTGTCTACTCAAATCTCTCAGACAGATTCTTCTTCCTGTAGTGAACCGTTGTCTCCAGGCAGTTGCTGTTAACTCTTGTCCAAAGAAGTGACTTCCCTTCCTGCAGAGAGCCCCGTCAAGCCTGATGCAATTCAGAGTCTTTCTCTTGAATCCTGGCTCTGAATCTCCTCCAGCTCTTATCCTTCTCCAGGCCGATCTGCCCTCTACGCCCATTGCTGTCTCTTTTTATCCTCCCAGAGAATGGGCGTGGGATAATGCAAGGGCTTCTGGGAAGAACCACCCCAGCCAATGAGCTTGCCCCCTCTTATCAAGTCAACCTGAGTTCTCACCTTGTAATTGTCCAGAAAACCTGAATTTTCACCTTGTCACCCTCCAGACAACCTGAGTTCTCACTTAGTAATCCTAACATGGGTTAATCAATAAATGACCATCAGACAGATCTCCAGTTGAGTGGAAAGCTTTTCTCAGAGTCTGGGAACCTCATGAAAGAGATCTGGATCACCCCCAAAAGATCTGTTTCAATGGAGAATGAATTGACCAAGATCTCCAATTGAATAAAGCCACTTAACTTGGGAAGGGCTTGTCTGAGATGATATGGTTTTCCCAGGGGAGAGCTTGAGACCCCAATCACCCTTCTTTTACAAATTAAACGGGACACAGTTTCAGGGTTCATCTACATCAATTAGAACGACTAAAGAGAAGAGAAAGATAAACAATCATGGCTTCTAAGGGTAAATTCTAGGACCCTACTTAAAAGCTAGAGCACAAACTAAAAATGTAAGTTAGTATAAAGAGAATTTCACTTGGTAGTCTGCTAGTTTCAAAGAATTACATAACTAAATGAAAGGAAGAATATGGAAGGTATAACAAACAAAATTAGTGAAAAGTACACAAATTGGGTATTATTGGTAGTAGCTTTTGATGTGAAATATTCAGTGACAGTATAAAATGAGAGGAATTATATATGATGTAAAAGGCAGGAAAGTAACAAAAACTCAAAGCATTAGACATAAAATTCATGATAGCCTTGCTGTTAAGGTTGAGAAGGGGGAGACCCCCCCAAAATTTGGATGTTTCAAAAGAATTTGCAGGCTTGAACCCATCTCCTAGTCAAGGAGCAAAGGTTTATTGAAAGTAATGTGACACCATTACTGAAGAAACTGAATTCTAAGAAAATCCAGTAAAAAAAACTGAAGCAAGGAGATACACTTAGATAGCTTTAAATCATAGACATGTTAATTCTATAGCCCCAGGGTAAGATTAGGAAGTAATCTCCAGATGAATTAAGGATGGTCTTCAAAAGTTGATTATCACTGACCAGATCATGATTCAGCAATGAAATGAGACTTGGTCTTTTTTAAGAATCAGACTGAATGTGGGAGTTTCCTGAGGCCAGAAGCTATTTGGCTAAGGTGTATTCAGAATCATATAGATTGGGTAATTTCATGAGGCAGATTCCAAAGCAGAAGAGCCAGGATCACTGACCCATTAGATACAAGTTCAGGGAACCCCAAAATCACATTGCATCATTGCCATCTTAAAAATTCAGATAGTCTTATTTGCCAGACTAACTCCTCCACTTATATTTTTTTTAAGAGAGAGAGAGAATGAAAAAAAATAGTATGCTTTGATTTGTATTGACTCCATCAGTTCTTTCTTTAGAGTTAGATGGCATTTTTCATCATAAATCATTTGAGATTGTATTAGATCATTGCATTGCTGAGAATATCTAAGATATTCATAGTTTTCCATAGTATAACATTGCTATTATTGTGTATCATGTTTCCTGATTTTTCTTACTTTATTCTCTACAACTAAGTCTTTCCAGGTTTTCCTGATCTTATTACTTCTGTATTTTATTCCCACACAGTATCATACATCTCTTGGGTATATTCTATAACAATGATAGCATAACAGAGTAGAAAGAGAATTAAAGCAAACTTTAATTCATCTGGGTTCTAATCTCCTTCATTGTGTGATTTTGTTGTTGTTTTTCTGTCATTTCCAGCTGTATTGAACTTTTGGAGCTTTCTAGGCAAAGATACTAGCCACTTAACTCTTGGCAGATTTCCTTCTCCAGATCATTTTATAGGTAAAGAAATTAAGGTAAATAGTGACTTACCAAGGGTCACACAGTTAAAATTAACTAAATATTTAAAGTAAAAAAAAAATAAGTTTTTCTAATTCCAGGCCAAGGACTCTACCCACCCTGTCTTCTATGTGGCCACTCTTTGAATTTGGGCAAGTCATTTAATGTAACTGGATTTCATATTTTGTCATCTATTTAAGGAAACAATGCCTTGGACTGTTTCAGTTCACAGAGTTGTTGTGAAGCAATGCAAATATGAAATCTCCTAGGAGCAAAAGATCACAACTTTATTGCAGTAAGGGACCTTAGAAATCATTTTATTTGATCTCACCTAATTTTAAAGACCAAGGTCTAAAGATATCTACCTGCTAAGGATTCAAAATTCTGTGAAGTAGTTGAGGAAAGATTGGAATTGTTACTCCAAAATAGTCTTTTCTAATGCAGCCCTAGGATATCCCCATAACTGGGAATTTATTATTTTGTTATATAACAAGATCTACTGAACATACTTTGGATTTTGCTTCCCAATTATTCCTTTTTTCATATCTTATTCCTTAAAATCTGTTCCTTGAAATGTTCCATTAATATATACTTTGTATTCTGAAGAAATCAGAATATGACAGCAAGTACTTGTTCAAATTTCACAAGTTGCTTGCGAAATGTTGCTATTTAAAGAAATTTGGAATAAAGCAGAATATATTGACTTTGCCTTTAAAAACACATTCAAGCAAGCAAGTATACAAATAAGAAAAGACATTTCTTACAACATTTTCTTAGCATTGACTTCCAAGAGAAGAGTATATAGAGCATCCATGAAGAAGAATCAATTAATGAGCTGATCATTTTATTGCAAAGTAAACATTTTGAATAATATATATATTGAGGGTAGCAAATACATTTGGAGTATGTCATTTGGGGGCTGCTAATCACCACTCTTTCATGTTCGTGCATCAGTGATAACTATCCAGTTGACTTTTTCTAAATACTCAAGGTAACATTATTGGTGTGGGCCTAAGAAAAGTTCTAAATCACTACATATTAAAGAATTGAAAATTAAAACAATTCTAATATATCACCTTGTACCTGTCAGATAGGCTAATATAACAGAAAAGGAAAAGGAAAATGTTTGGTCTTTGTTTAAGTGTCTTATTAAAGTACTTACCTTATTATGTATCTTACTTCAGATAAAAATTATGATGAACCATTAAGTAGCCAAGCATCGGAGGTCATTGATTATCTCTAGTTTTACGTAAAAGAAAGCCTTAACACTTGTCATCAACAATTATTTGTTATATGGGATAGAAGGCAGTATTGGAAGGTAGTTTAGATATCAAATAGAGGAAGAGAATAATATTCCACAAAAAGAATAAAAGAGAGCAACAGTTTGAGATACATATGTCAGAAAAAAATGTAGGAATAATTGAGCAAATAGTTACTTAACTTAAAGTAAAGGACTTAGTGTCAAAACATCAGAGAATAATATGGGATCAAAATATTTTTTTGAATTTCTTTTTTTATTTTTTTATTATATATATTTTTATAATATTATCCCTTGTATTCATTTTTCCATATTATCTCCCCCCCTCCTTCTACTCCCTCCCCCCAATGACAGGCAATCCCATACATTTTACATGTGTTACAATATAACATGTGTGTAAATACCATTTTCTTGTTGCACAATAAGCATTAGATTCCGAAGGTACATGTAACCTGGGCAGACAGATATTAGTGCTAACAATTTACATTCACTTCTCAGTGTTTCTTCTCTGGGTGTAGCTACTTCTGTCCATCATTGATCAACTGGAAGTGAGTTGGATCTTCTTTATGTTGAAGATTTCCACTTCCATCAGAATAAATCCTCATACAGTATTGTTGTTGAAGTGTAGAGTGATCTTCTGGTTCTGCTCATTTCACTCAGCATCAGTTGATGCAAGTCTCTCCAAGCCTCTCTGTATTCGTCCTGATGATCATTTCTTACAGAGCAATAATATTCCATAACCTTCATATACCATAATTTACCCAACCATTCTCCAACTGATGGACATCCATTCATCTTCCAGTTTCTAGCTACAACAAAAAGAGCTGCCACAAACATTTTGGCACATATAGGTCTCTTTCCACTCTTTTAGTATTTCTTTGGGATATAAGCCCAGTAGTAGTACTGCTGGGTCAAAGGGTATGCACAGTTTGATAACTTTTTGGGCATAGTTCCAAATTGCTCTCCAGAATGGCTGGATTCTTTCACAACTCCACCAGCAATGTATTAGTGTCCCAGTTTTCCCACATCCCCTCCAACATTCATCATTATTTGTTCCTGTCATCTTAACCAATCTGACAGGTGTGTAGTGGTATCTCAGAGTTGTCTTAATTTGCATTTCTCTGATCAGTAGTGATTTGGAACACTCTTTCATATGAGTGGATATAGTGTCAATTTCTTCATCTGAGAATTGTCTGTTCATATCCTTTGACCATTTATCAATTGGAGAATGGTTCGGTTTCTTATAAATTAGGGTCAGTTCTCTATATATTTTGGAAATGAGACCTTTGTCAGAACCTTTGCTTTTAAAAATATTTTCCCAATTTGTTACTTCCCTTCTAATCTTGTTTGCATTATTATTGTTTGTACAGAAACTTTTTAGTTTGATGTAATCAAACTCTCCTCTTTTGTGATCAATAATGATCTCTAGTTCTCCTCTGGTCATAAATTCCTTCCTCCTCCCCAAGTCTGACAGGTAGACTATCCTCTATTCCTCTAATCTATTTATTATCTCACTCTTTATGCCTAAATCATTTTGATCTTATCTTGGTATATGGTGTTAAGTGTGGATCCATATCTAATTTCTGCCATATTAATTTCCAGTTTTCCCAACAGTTTTTTCCAAATAATGAATTTTTATCCCTAATGTTGGTATCTTTGGGTTTGTCAAAGATTAGATTGCTATAGATGTACCCTTTTTTGTCCTTTGTATCTAAACTGTTCCACTGATCTAGCCATCTATTTCTTAGCCAGTACCAAATGGTTTTGGTGACTGCTGCTATATAATATAGCTTTAGATCAGGTACACTTAGAACACCTTCCTCTGACTTTTTTTTTTTCATTAGTTCCCTTGCAATTCTCGACCTTTTATTCTTCCATATGAATTTTGTTGTTATTTTTTCTAGGTCATTGAAATAGTTTCTTGGGAGTCTGATTGGTATAGCACTAAATAAATAGATTAGTTTGGGGAGTATTGTTATCTTTATTATATTCGCCCGGCCTATCCAAGAGCACTGAATGTCTTTCCAATTATTTAAATCTGACTTTATTTTTGTGGCAAGTGTTTTGTAATTTTTCTCATATAATTCCTGACTTTTCTTTGGTAGATGGATTCCCAAATACTTTATACTCTCAACATTTGTTTGGAATGGAATTTCTCTTTGTATCTCTTGCTGTTGCATTTTGTTAGTGATATATAAAAATGCTGAGGATTTATGTGGATTTATTTTGTATCTTGCCACTTTGCTGAAATTTTGAATTATTTCTAATAGCTTTTTAGCAGAGTCTTTGGAGTTCTCTAAGTATACCATCATGTCATCTGCAAAGAGTGATAGTTTGATTTCCTCATTTCCTACTCTAATTCCTTGAATCTCTTTCTTGGCTCTTATTGCCGAGGCTAATGTAGTACTATATTGAATAGTAATGGTGATAGTGGGCAACCTTATTTCACTCCTGATCTTACAGGGAAAGGTTCCAGTTTATTTCTATTGCATATTATGCTTACTGACGGTCGTAAATATATGCTCCTGATTATTCTAAGGAATAGTCCATTTATTCCCATACTCTCAAGAGTTTTTAGTAGGAATGGATGTTGGATTTTGTCAAATGCTTTTTCTGCACCTATTGAGATGATCATATGGTTCTTATTAATTTGATTATTAATATGGTCAATTATATTAATAGTTTTCTTAATATTAAACCAGCCCTGCATTCCTGGAATAAATCCTACTTGATCATAGTGTATTATCCTGGAGATGATTTTCTGAAGTCTTTTTGCTAGTATCTTATTTAAGATTTTAACATCAATATTCATTAAGAAAATTGGTCTATAATTTTCTTTCTCATTTTTCGATCGACCTGGTTTAGGTATCAGTACCATGTCTGTGTCATAAAAGGAGTTTGGTAGGACTCCACCATCCCCTATTTTTTCAAATAGTTTATATAAAATTGGGGCTAATTGTCCTTTAAATGTTTGGTAGAATTCACATGTGAATCCATCTGGTCCTGGGGATTTTTTCCTGGGGAGTTGATTAATAGCTTTTTCTATTTCTTTTTCTGAAATGGGACTATTTAAGCAATTTATCTCCTCCTCTGTTAAACTAGGGAGCCTATATTTTTGGAGGAAGTAATCCATTTCACTTAAGTTATCAAGTTTATTGGCATAAAGTTAGGCAAAGTAACTCCTTATTATTTCTCTAATTTCCTCTTCATTGGTAGAAAGATCCCCTTTTTCATTTGTAAGACTAAAAATTTGATTTTCCTCTTTCTTTTTTCTGATCAAATTTACCAAAGGTTTATCTATTTTATTGGCTTTTTCATAAAACCAACGCTTGGTTTTATTTATTAATTCAATAATTTTTTTACTTTCAATATTATTGATTTCTCCTTTTAATTTTTGTATTTCAAGTTTAGTTTTTGGTTGGGGGTTTTTAATTTGGTCTTTTTCTAGCTTTTTAAGTTGCAGGCCTATTTCTTTAATTTTCTCTTTCTCTATTTTCTTCAAATAAGCCTCTAAAGATATAAAATTTCCCCTTATCACTGCTTTAGCTGCATCCCACAGATTTTGGTATGATGTCTCAGCATTGTCATTATCTTGAGTGAAATTATTAATTATTTCTATAATTTGCTGTTTTACCCAGTCATTCTTTAAGATGAGATTGTTCATTTTCAAATTACTTTTTGGTCTATTTACCCCTAACTTTTTACTGAATGTAGCTTTTATTGCATTGTGATCTGAGAAGAAGGCATTTATTATTTCTGCCTTCCTACATTTAATTTTGAGATCTTTATGTACTAATATATGGTCTATTTTTGTATGGGATCCATGAACTGCTGAGAAGAAAGTATATTCCTTTCTATCACCATTCAGTTTTCTCCAAAGGTCTATCATACCTAGTTTTTCTAATGTTCTATTTACTTTTTTAATTTCTTTCTTATTTGTTTTGTGGTTTGATTTGTCTAAATCTGAGAGTGCAAGGTTGAGATCTCCCACTATTATAGTTTTACTGTCTATTTCTTCTTGCAATTCTCTTAACTTTTCCTTTAGAAAGTTAGATGCTATACCACTTGGTGCATATATGTTTAGTATTGATATGGCTTCATTATTTATGCTACCTTTCAGCAGGATATAGTTTCTTTCCTTATCTTTTTTAACTAGATCAACTTCTGCTTTTGCTTGATCTGAGATAAGGATAGCTACCCCTGCTTTTTTGGCTTTACCTGAAGCATAATAGGCTCTCTTCCAACCTTTTGCCTTTACTCTGTATGTATCTCCCTGCTTTAAGTGTGTTTCCTACAGACAACATATTGTAGGGTTCTGATTTTTGATCCAATCTGCTATACGTCTCTGTTTGATGAGAGCGTTCATCCCATTCACATTTACATTTAAAATTACTAATTCTGTTTTTCCTGCCATCATATTATCCCCAGATTATGCTTTTTCCCTTGACCCCCCTGATCCCCCTTCCTGATATTTAATTTACAGACCCCCCTTGTGATGCACAGCCCTGCCTTTTTTTAGTAGGCCTCACCCCTCCCTCCAAGTCCCTTCACTTATTCTCCTTTTCCTTTTCCCTTTTCCTCTCCCCCCTTTTAATGAGGTGAAAGAAAATTCTCTGAAAGACAAATATGTCAATTATTTACTCTTTGAGCCTCTTCTGATGAGAATAAGATTCACACAATGATTCTCCCCCTCACTAAATTCCCTCAGATATGGTGTATTTTCTATGCCTCTTCCTGGGATGTAGTTTCCCTCTTTTTATCATTCCTTCCCCTTTTTCTGAAAAGACCTCCTTCCCTTTACAAACCCCTCTTTTTTTCTTTTATATCAGTAAAATCAAATTATCCATGAGTACTTTTTATATACCCACAACAGAGTTACAGTTCTCAAGGGTTCTGTGTACCTTTTTCTGTTTCTCTTCAGTCTTGTGGATGTAGATCAAATTTTTTGTTTAAGTCTGGTTTTTTTCTTAGAAACATATAGAATTCCTCTATTTCATTGAAGGACCATCTTCTTCCATGGAAAAAGATGCTAAACTTAGCTGGGTAGTTCATTCTTGGTTGCAGTCCTTGATATTTTGCCTTAAGGAATATCAGGTTCCAGGCCCTTCTATCTTTTAATGTGGAGGCAGCCAGATCTTGAGTGACCCTTATTGTGGCACCTTGGTATTTAAATTGTTTTTTTCTATCTTCTTGCAAGATTTTCTCCTTTGTGTGGTAATTTTGCAGCTTAGCCACAATATTCTGTGGTGTTCTTTTTTTAGGGTCTATTACAGAAGGAGTTTGATGAATTCTTTCCACATCTACTTTCCCTTCTGTTTCTATTATCTCTGGACAGTTCTCTTTGATAATTTCCTGTAAAATAGAATCTAGGCTCTTTTTTTGTCATAGTTTTCGGGAAGTCCAATGATCCGCAGATTATCTCTCCTAGATCTATTTTCCAGGTCTCTAGATTTTCCCAGTAAGTATTTGACGTTATTCTCCAACTTCTCATTTTTTTTTTTTTTTTTTTGTTTTGTTTTGTTTGACTGATTCTTGGGTTCTCTGTGAATCAATCATTTCTATTTCTTCCATCCTGACTTTTAAGGAGTTATTTTCTTCTTTCACAGTTTTTAGTTCTTTTTGTAAATATCCAATTTCGTTTTTAAATGAATTATTTTGCTCTATTGAATTTTTTTCCATTTCCCTAATTTTTTTTGAGAATTATTTTCTTTTTCCAATTCAGAAATTCTATTTTCTTGAGACTTTTTTATCTTTTCCAATTCAGAAATCCTACTTTCCTGTGATTTTTTAACCTTTTCTAATTCACAAATTTTGTTTCCCTGCATTTCCTGTGAATTCTTTATTTTTTCCAACTCTAATTTCAGGATGTTGTTATTCTCTATCATAGCTTCTCTTTCCCCATTTTTCTTCAAACTCTCTTAGAGGAGAAAGTTATGTGACGGGGGGCAGGAATCATTCCCCTTTAGGTTGTTATCTGCTGACTCTCTGCTGTTAACTTCCTCGGGGTTGGATACCTGCTCTTTCTCTGTGTAGAAGGAATCTATAGTTTTTCTTGCTTTTTTGATCATACTTAAAAAAATCTTTTGGGGTCTGTCCCTGAGGTAGGAAATTATTTATTTATTTCTTTACCAGCTTCCTCCCAGACTGATGGATGCAGCGGCTCCTGCATCTGAGCTAAGAGAGAGCTCTGGGAGAGAGTTCCCCACTCCTTCCCTGGAGGTGCCTCAGAGGTGACTAGCACTGCTATGCTTTGAGGGCGTTGTGTTCTAGTGGCTTCCCTGAGGTTTGAGACCGAACAGTAAAGGCAGCACAAAGCCCAGCCTATGTGTCCTGGTGGGGCGTGGATGTCTGCAGCAGGTGATGTGAAAAGCCCCTGCACTCAAACTGGAAGTGTCTGCCAGAAACCGCAGTTCCTAGTTCAAAGGTTCTGCTTCTCTGGGACTTCCAGAGCTGATTTCCACACCCTCCAGCTGAGCTAGGCAGTGTGTGTTGCCTTGGGCCGTATCCGCCCACTTGTCAATCTCTTAACTAGTTTCAGGTGGGAGCTAGGGGCCTCACCCACTGTGCCAAGATCTGCTGAGTCACTCCCAGGATCCAGGAAGATCTAATCTATCTTTTAATTTTTAAAGTAGTTTAGGTTTCTCTCCTGAACTGCTGTATTATAAGCAGAGAAGAGCTAACAGCCTGTCCCAGATTCCTTTATCTCAGTGGCTTCTCTGATCCCAGAGCCCTTCCCAGAGCGATCGGTGCAGTATGCTAGCACCCAGCCGTCTGTGCTGGCCTCTCTTCTTCCTCCCCTGGGAACTGACCTTTTCTGTTGAAACTCCAGATTCTCTTCAGCTGGTAAGTAGTGCTTCCAGTCCTTGTGGCTGATTTATCTAATTGGTTGTGAGGGAGTAAGGACATTCACAGAGTCGTGTGTATCTTCTCCGCCATCTTGGCTCCGCCCCCCCGGGATCAAAATCTTAATATAAGATCCTAATAAAGGATCAAAAAGTCATAGTAGAGTCCACTTGACAAAAAACTGTCAGACTTTTGAGGTCTTATAAGAGTGTGAGTATCAATTTAACCCCAATGATATATTATAGATTTAGAAAATCTAATAAGAAAATACACTCTGCAGTCCAGATACACAAGTATGTACTAGAAGGGTTTGTTTTTCTGGCACTTCTTTCTTCACATAACTGCTAAGAGTAGAATGTAATGGTAGAAGTGGGGCACTATTCAAAGAAGAAAGCATATTCAATTATATCTTTATCTTTAGGTCTACTGGGCTATAATATTTGCACCATGCCTGATATGTAATAGATATTTAATAAAAGCTTACAGATTTTACTTGTTGATTATAAAGATTTTTAATTTACTATTTTTCTTAAATGTTGATCAGCATATGAAAACGAATGGAGACATTCAAAAATAATATATAAATTTAATTAAATATATATATTTAAAGTTTTTCCATGTCCTAGGGATAATGCTAAATTCTGGAAATACAGAGACAAAAGTGAAAGACCCCTCCACACACATTTTCTTAAAGAGGTTTTTATATCGTAATTGAGAAGCTAGAAGGTACATAGACATATAAGCAGAATTCAATAAAAAAATGAATTGAATTTCATTTTAGAAAAAAAAAGTACATTGATAGGGGGATGGGAGCAAAAAAGTTGGAGATACTAAATATTTATGTGAAAGTTGGTGATGCCTATAGTAGGTAATCTATGGTTAGTGCTGCACTTTAGTAATTCTCATTACCCTTTTAAAAATTAATTAATTGAGTTTTTGTATTTTTCTAATATTTGGTGGTTAATCTCTAATATAGTTTCTTGCATTCCAGGGATTGATAAAAGCCAACAGATTATAAACAATGGGATGGATTCTGTTGGATGTCATCACACAAAGCATTGTTTGGTGCTTTTTCTAAAGGGATAGAAAAAGGTCAGTGATTCCTAGGTCTGTACTTAACAGTAAAAAACCAAAACAAAATGAATAAATTGAAAAACCAAAAATGATCTCTTCAGAGAAGATGACACACTGAGATATCACTTTAATGATAATCATTGTACCCAACGTATTCCTTTGTGTAAAGAGGGCCAAGATCTTCATAATAGATATATGGAATTTATATTTAAAAATATTTTTTGATTTTAATTTAAATGAGAAATATCTTAGGAAATATATATACAAATATGGGCATACATGTCTGTGCATATTTTTTAGATCATACAATATATACACATAACAGGACACATATTCATTTTTATATATAATATACTATTAGCATAATATATTTATATACACATAGGTCAAATGATAGAATATGTGCATATACACATATGCATTTTTATATATATATACTTTACATAATGGTTGGTTGAAAGGCAAGAAAAACATGATTAATATTCAAAAGCAATATTCAGGCACTTCATTGCATAAATATAGTTCATCCTTAGATCATTGAACTTCCATAGTTCTCCCTTTCTTCCTAAAATCTACTGAAATTTATGTGGTCCTTGGTTTTTAATTATTTTTGAAAACTAAATTTTCATATATAAGATTGATTGTGTTTGTAGAAATTTACTTTCTTGATTACAAATGTTTGCTTGAAAGAAGTTAGGTCTGTTTTCTGCTATTAACTGAATATAGTCATGAAAATACAATGAAGATTTAATGAATATGTCACATATGATACTCATCAAATAATGTTTAAGTATAAGTAAAATTTTCAGATAATATTCTCTCCTATTTTCTGTACTGGTTACTTGGAAATTTAGCAAAATATAAAATATGAGCCATAGTATTATTATATTCAGTTTATAAATGTAATTATATATATAATATATAACTAGACTGAAAAAGCAGAATATTAATGTTTTCCTTCATGACTTTGTTGAATTCTTTTTTGCCTAAAACATGTAATTATTTAATGCAATATTTATTTAATGGTGACTAACACTGAGGAACAAGAAATATAGCATTTGATTGACTATATCATTTTTAGAATATTTGTTTATGCAATATTGAATAGATGGCCCCACTTAAATAGGGCTTTAGGAGTCTGAAAGCCATATTGTAGTTTAAAGATGATTTTTGCTCTCAGAAAGCATAATGATTCCATATTGCTGCTGTGGTTTTTGAAAACATATTATAAAGTTAGAATATTATTATTCCATATGCTCACTCTAAGCTATCTGCTCCTTTACCAAAAGGATAATCTCTATAATTCAAATTCAATTTTTAAAAAAGAAAAGCATAAACTGCATACCATGTTTTCTTTTCTCCCTCCGATAATAAATAAATAATAAGAATAAAGAAGAATAATGCATTATCAACATCATTATAATTTTCCAATTAATCTAAATTGGTGATTTTATTAATATAAACTATTTTCAGTTGAGAAAACTTTTACCGAGATTAACTTCTTTTTAATTTATAGATTTGTGTCAATTGTCGATTATGACTTCCTAAATCACTCAGAGTGTATGCCAGAAGCTGAACTGATTATTAATTTGCTGCTGTGAAATGCTGCCTTATCTTAGGTTCATAGAAATATGTATGTAGATTCAGAAATGTATATTTTAATATTAGTACATACATAATATAGTTTGAGAAATTAATGTTTGTTTGTTTTGCAAATTTGTAAATGGATAACCTATCACAGTATTTACATTTAGGATTCAAAGGAAATGAAGTCCTGCTGATATGTATTTTTTTAAATGAATGTATATATTTGTATTACACCCCCACATTATAGTATATTTGTGACACACATTTTGCACACATTTACACCTAAAGAGACAAATGTATACATATACATAGATACATTTTAGTTTATATACTCAAGTTCCCAACTTGTACAAAACATTTTTTCTTGCACTT
The DNA here is from genome assembly GCF_048593235.1 of Sminthopsis crassicaudata. NCBI lineage: Eukaryota > Metazoa > Chordata > Mammalia > Dasyuromorphia > Dasyuridae > Sminthopsis > Sminthopsis crassicaudata. The sequence continues at coordinate 422,294,409 of NC_133620.1, read as the reverse complement.
AACATAGTGCCATGCACAGAGAAGACACTTAATATCCATTGACATATTTACATAAACATACATCCTTACTCTTGCCAACTTAGCTGACCAACTTCTTTTCATGGCTTGCACATTTTTCTCCACTTCACAAAGCTCACTTAAGACATAGTCTCTTTTATTTTTCCATATTCAGTCTACATTTTTTTCTTACTTCATAATCAATCAGAGAAGCAAGAAGGCATATCTTTGGAATCATAAAATTTGGCTTTGATACCTTTCTTTGCCATTTAACAGTCTCTAAAGTCAAACAACTCATAGTATATTAGGATCAAAAACTGGAAGAGAAATAATTATTGCCAATAATAATGCCTGTTATGTTTTCAGTGATATAAGTTTTATAAAATACTTTACAAAAGTTATTTCATTTGATCCTCTCATCAACTCTGAAAGTAGTTGGCATTGCCATTCCCATTTATTGATTTGCCCAAGATTACACAGATAGGTAGGGACTGAAGCTGAATTTGAATTCAAGTCTCTATTCAGACAAATTTATTCTACCCTCTTCATTTTAAAGTTTGAAAATCCTGCTTTCTTCCCAGCAATAGTTTGTTGTTGTTGATGCTGCACAAATATGATTCTCACATTCATGTATGTTGATCAGATGATATTGTAGAAAGAGTAAAACAAAACAAAACAAAAAACAAAAACCTGGCTTGAAATTCCAATTTTGCCTTAATAATTTTGTAATTTTGGTCAATTTTTTAAAACTCTATGAGGCTCTGAAAGCTAATCTAAATGAAGGGCATAGATTAGCCCAACTGTCAAATTCAAATTAAATATATATATATATATATATATATATATATATATATATATATATATATATATATATGTATGTATATATATATGTATGTATGTATATATGTATGTATATATGTATATGTATATATATTATATATATATATTATTATTATTATTATTATTATTATCCACGGGGGCTTTATATTTGCTTGTAAATGAACAAATTAGTAGTATCTCTTTTATTGTAGTTTCATTAATTTTGTTAAACATTTTCCAATTATATTTTAATGTTATTCTTTCAAGTGGATATGTTAGAAGTCCAGTGGCAAATAAAGGAATAACACACAATCCTTTATATTTATTTGATCACATCAATAAACATTTTTAACTGTCATCAATAGGAAATCCCAGAAGAGCATCATACCAGAACCAAATTGATTCAATTTCATTAAATCACCCTTTCTCATGCTTGCAGGCAAAGAAAAATAAAATAATCAAATACTACTTAAAAAGAAAGTATAAATTAAGATACTTTGTTTTAGATGTCAAGGTCATATCAGTATAGTTTACTTAGCAGTATTATATCTTTAAGCAGTATAACCTTCTGAATTCTGTTATTAATCCTTCTCCATTTAAGTGATCTCATTTCTTTGGGTAGAGACCTTAACTAATATTTTAGTTCCTGTACTTTTACTTTGCTTTTGGTCATAATCAACCAAAACTTCTTGTCTGCAGTCTTTATATCTTGACTCCTTGAATTTTGATTTAAAATGATTAGTGATGTCTGCCTGATTCTCCACTGGCCCACTAATTGTTCTTTCCCTTCCCCCCCCCTGCCCTCAGCTGCTGCTCATTTTCTTGATGTGATTTTTCCTGACAGGTTGATTCTATTCTTCAACCTGTTGAAAATTCCACTATGATCTCAGCAAGAAAAGTTTTAAAAATGTAGAATAAGAATTTGTTTTAACATTGCTTTAAATATAAAATGAGAAAAAACAGATGCAAGGAAAAAGCTAAAATAAAAAAAAAAAAAGTTTTAATACAAGTAACATGCTATGAACTTTCAGGAATAGGCCAATCACTCAACCTGTATAGTAATTCATGATGCAAATAGAGGTATTTGAGACAATTATGCCAATATTGTCTCAAATCTCCCTATTCATTTTACATGTATGGATGCAGTTTTTGAATTTGTCTCAAAAGTTAATGGCATTACCCTATACCAAGAAGCTGCTTTGAAGCCTAATTAGCCTGATCTAAAGAATCTGAAAGACTCCCAAACTGCTAGGTAAAGTGTGGGTTAATTTCTAATTCCAACTAATTAGAAAACATTTTCTTTTTCTTCAACTTTTCTAAATTAGTTAAATTGTAAATGTGTTACCCAAAAATATTTTCCATGCATTATAAATATTCAGCTTATTATTCAACACATTGGTAATTCAGACTTGGGTAAAAATGTGGCTAAAGTGCCTGGGTATTATTATAATCCCCTTGGAAAACAGAACAAAAATGCATCACTTTCTTCAGATATGTATAAAAGAAAAGGCCTTGAGGGAACTTTGCAGAAGCTAATTAATTCAATGTGGCTTCCATAATATTGCAAAATGTACTTTATAAGATTTTTTTTTAGAAAAAAAGATTTTTAGTTTTGAATTGTTAATATATGACAATACATGCAAATCATCTCAAATAATCATGAAGCAAATGTGGATTTTCTTCCTCAATCATAATAACTATAGGCCCATAAAGATGCCTTGAATAGATGATAGCCAATCTCCCTAAACACAAAGAAAGGAAGATATAACATGCCTATAGATAAATAGATGTACTTATTTAGAGGAATATATTCAGAGTATAAGAAAGGGAAATTAGCTGAAGTAAATATTTTGTGAGACTGAGGGGCTTTTGAGTGTTATTACAGAATCATTGCTTTCAAAAATGAAAGAAACTAATAAAAAGAACAACACAGACTTTGGATCACTTTTGTTTTCAGAATCTTATATCAATAATCGCTCTCCCCAGCAATGAAACTGAATTCCTAAACTCAATGAGAACTCGAGCAAACTGGTACACCCATAATTCTTCCTCCTTGAGACATTAATGCACTCCCTCATTTTAGATATTAAGAGAATGGGGGGTCGAAAAACTTGAGTTAATGGTCCAGTGCCACATATCTAGTAATTACCACAGATCAGGTATGAAACAGATTCCTCTTAGTCTAAATCCAGTGCTCACAATGGCCCTCTGCCATGTACTTGTGAGGAATTTTATCATTAAAAATAAAACTAAACTTTATTATTTGCATTTTCCCTTAGAGCCTTTATATGTAAGTAATCCTCTTCATCTAGTTACCTAGGGACAGCTAGATAAGTTCCATAGATGGAGTACTAGGATGAAGTCTGAATGATTCATTTTTGTGAGTTCAAAACTAGCTCTATGAGTTTGGGCAAATCACTTAACCCTATTTGCCTCAGTTTCCTCTTTTATAAAATCAACTGAAGAAAGAAATGACAAATCACTCCATATCTTTGCCAAGAAAACTACAAACAGGGTTACAAAGAGTCATATACTACTGAACTCTAACAACTTTTACTGAAGTAAGCAAAAAGTAGTTATTCTTCTGATGGGTAAACTGAGGCTCATCAATGAAACAAACAACTAAACTCGAATTATCAATGTGGCAGAATTAAGAGAAATTTGCTACAATACTAACATAATTTCCTTTTAATTATCCCATGTTTCTTCTTTTAAAAATAATAATAGTAATGATTTCTAATATCTATGATTACATCCTTGGAGAGCCATCTTCTGTCTTTACACTTGTCTATTACATCTAATATAGATTAAACACATAATAGGTATTAGAAAAATTTATAAGAAAACAATTAATGTATTCCTATATGATAAATCAATAACTCAAAATGATCATGAATTAACAGTTTCAGCCCAGAGAAAAAATGAAATGGCATTGACAGAAATAATAGACAAGTCAAGAGCTCATGAGAAGAGGAAATTAATAGGAAAACAAAAATAAAGACAAATATATACCCAAGTAAGGTCATTTCACAGAACTGAGAACTTGAATTCTTGACTTCAGGAAGAACTAAGTTCAAATATCACTTCTGGCAATTTTTTTTAATATTAAAACTTTATATTTTCAAAATATATGCATGGAAATATTTCAACATTCACTCTCACAAAACCTTGTGTTCCAAAAATTTTCCCCTCTTTTCCCTCCACCTCCTACCTTAGATAGCAAGTAATCCAATATATGTTAAACATGTGCAATTCTTCTATACATATTTCCACTGTTATTATGCCGTACAACAAAAATCAGATCAAAAAGTAAAAAAAAAAAAAAAAAAAAAAAAAAAAAAAGAGAGAGAGAGAGAGAGAGAAAGAAAACAAAATGTAAACAAACAACAATAAAAAACTGAAAATACTATGTTGTGATCCATACTCAGTTTCTACAATTCTCTCTCTGGATGCAGATGGCTCTCTTCATCACAAGATCATTGAAACTGGTTTGAATCACCTTGCTGTTGAAAAGAGCCACATCTTTCAGAATTGATTATGTATAATCTTGCTATTGCTGTCTGCAATAGCAAGTGGTTGTAGTCACTTCACTTAGCATCAGTTCATATAAGTCTCTCTAGGCCTCTCTGAAATCATCCTGCTGATAATTTCTTATAGAACAATAATATTTCATATATGTTCATTGTTTCTATGATGCTATGCATCGAATCCTCTGCTATTTCCTTTTTCTTGTGGTTTCAATCTTTCCCAACATTACAGTCTTTTCCAATGAGATCTCTCTTTCTCATTGTAAAGTGAAAATAGTCAAGGTTCAACTTCAGTATTTGATCTTCCAGTCAATAGTCTGAATTAATTTCTTTAAATATTGACTTGATTTGATTTGAACTCTCAAAAATCTTCTCCAGTATCAGGATTCAAAAGTATTAATTTAGCAGTGCTCAGCTTTCCTTATAGTCAAACTCTCACAACTAAATATTGCTACTGGAAAAATTGTAATAATCTAAATATTTTTGGCAGTGATAACTCTGCTTTTTAGTTTGTTATCCAAATTTGTCATAGCTTCCCTTCCAAGAAGCAAGAATGTTTCAATTTTATGATTGCAGTTGCCATCTGCAGTGATCTGTGAGCCTAAGAATGTAAAATTTGATACTGTTTCCATTCTTCTTCTATTTTCCAGGAAGTGATGGAATCAGTTATTATGCTCTTAAGTTCTTCAAACAAGCTTTTAACACTCTCATCTTTCATCCTCAACAAGAGGTTTCTAATTTCCTATTCACATTGAAGAATGCATTTGCTATACCCTTTGATCCAGCAGAGCTATTACTGGGCTTATATCCCAAAGAAATACTAAAGAAGGGAAAGGAACCTGTATGTGCCAAAATGTTTGTGGCAGTCCTTTTTGTAGTGGCTAGAAACTGGAAAATAAATGGATGCCCATCAATTAGAGAATGGTTGGCTAATTATGGTATATGAATGTTATGGAATATTATTGTTCTGTAAAAAATGACCAGCAGGATGAATACAGAGAGTCTTGGAGAGACTTACATGAACTGATGCTGAGTGAAATAAGCAGAATCAGGAGATCATTATACACTTCAACAACAATACTGTATGAGGATGTATTCTGATGGAAATGGATATCTTCAACAAAGAGAAGATCTAATTCAGTTCCAATTGATCAATGATGGATAGAATCAGCTACACCCAGAGAAAGAACACTGGGAAATGTATAAACTGTTTGCATTTTTGCTTTTCTTCCCAGGTTATTTTTACCTTCTGAATCCAATTCTTTCTGTGCAACAAGAAATTCAATTCTGCACACATATGTTGTATCTAGGATATACTATAACATATTTAACATGTATGGGACTGCCTGCCATCTAGGGGAGGGGGGTGGAAGGAAGGGGGGGGGAAATTGTAATAGAGGTAAGTGCAAGGGATAATGTTGTAAAAAATTACCCATTTATATGTAGTCAAAAAAAAAGTTATAAAAGTAATAAAAAAACAAATTTGAAAAAAATAATGCATTTGCCAGATTGAATATTATTTCTCAGAAATATTTGTGATTGATACTGTCCTTATATTGCTTGGAATTCTTTTTGTTTGTTTGTTTTCCAGTATATGCATGCAACATTAGCAGATACTATAGAGCTTGGAGCTTAACCTCCAATAAATTTTCTCAAGAGTTTTGCTTTCTCACTGGAGCCATAAACAAAAAAAAAACATTTTATAATGTTCCTTTTAAATACAAAATTGTCATGAAGACAGGTCCTTTTTATAAATATGTCTCATAAATTTTAATCAAGGTTACATATACCTTTACTTCAGCTATATACTATATATGTACTCTTTCTGCTCACATGGCCATTTTCCTAATGCAGGCTCTTATCATCTCAAACATGTACTGCTGCAATTGCTTCCTGGTTGGTCTCTCTGACTCATCTCTCCTAATGTAATCATTCTTTCATTCACCTACCAAAGTAATCTCCCTGAAGCATAAATTGAAAATATTACTTTTCTAATTGACAAGCCCACAAACACTCTCTCTCTCTCTCTCTCTCTCTCTCTCTCTCTCGGTCTCTCTCTCTCAAACTTTGGGGAGAAAGCTTGGGAAACTCCCTCAGAAAATCTCTCCCCTGAGAGACCTGCCCCAGGGAATCAAGATAAGTGGTTTCATTCTGTTTCTATGTGGGATTAATTAAATCCAGGACCACTTCTACTTATCCTGAGCTGTTGATAGAGATTTCTATCAAACTCTATTGAGTTGGAGATTAGTCCAAGGACACTTATTCAATTCCAAGATTCTCTATTCTGATTTCAACTTAAACTGCTCCCAGCCCCCACCAAGAACTACCCATATAACAAGCTTCTCCAGCCCAACTCCTTGCAGAGGACCTAACATGCCATGCCAAGGAACCTTTACTTGGCATAGCTGTGACCTTCTGCCCACTGAAAATACATTCTCTTTTCAGCGTTACTCCCTCTTTATCTCTCTCATCTATTTCCCTATTCACCTTTCTTTCAGGATTTCATTGCTAGAAACTTCTCTCTGCTAGATGATTTCTCTGCTAGATCTTTACTTCTCTGTCAGAACCAGCCACTAAGGAAGGCAGCCTGCAAAAGCTGACTTCTCAGTTCTAATAATAAACTTTTGCCAGTTTAACTTTGTTCATAAATTCATTTGAAGGGTGTGTGCTGACCAGAAGGGGGTTCCCACCACTCCTTGCCCTGCGCCAAACTTCATAATTTGGTTCCCTGATTAGGAATTGAGGGGAACCAAGCCTTATGATAATCACAAACTATCACACCTCAACAGATAGATTTTTCTTTTATCTCTTAAAGTCCTTCACAATCTAGCCCTTGCTACTTTTCTAGTCTTCTTACATTTTATTCACCTCTATGTATTCTACATTCAATAGTACTGACCTTCTTACTGTTCTTCACACATATCAGTTCATCTCCTAACTCTACTTTTTTCCTGTTCTATGTCTGGAATATTCTACTTTGTATGTGTGCATGTTATCTATTTCCTTATATCATGAAGTCCACGAGGTCAAGAATCTTATTTTGAACTCTCATTGTATCCCTAGTACTTAAGCCGGTTCCTGGTATATATTAAGTGATTGTTAATTGATTGAAATCTTGCTCTGGTCAAAAAAGTAGTTAATATCCTCTCAAAGCATTTTTAGTCCTTTATATTTTGGTATGTTTTCTATTCATGAGGTAAATCAATAGGCAAATCCAAGAGGCTAAGAAAGAGGCTCCTATTATTTCTATTGTTTAATGCCTATGGTATGGCATCACATTCTGAATACACATTTTTGCAAAGGCAAGCTAAATTGGAGAGCATCCAGAAGAGTATCATATGATTCCTTTAAAAAAAAAATCTCTATGAGTTGAGTCTATCGAAGATTACTCAATGGAAGTGCTTATGTTAACCTGAATAAATAAAGGTTTCATTAAAACATGACAGCCATACTCAATTATTTGAGAAACTTTAATGTAGGAAGAATATTTTTGCTTGATTTGATCACAGTGGGATAATGGGGAGAAGTGGTTGAAAGTTGCAAATTTGGTTTGAAGAATGCTAAATAAATAAATAAATAAATAAATAAATAAATAAATAAATAAATAGATGGAAGCTTCTCAAGAATTTTTCCTATTCTTTTACATAGTTGGTTTTCCCAATGTAAGTTCACTGAAGAAAGATATCATATTTTAATTATTTTTGTTTCTAATTCAAATCACTTGAAAGTAGGAGGTATACCTTGGATAGAAACAACTTTCTTCTTTTTCTCCTTCTCCCCCTCCTCCTTTTATTCTTCCTCCTCTTTCTCTTTCTACTTTTCCTTCTTCTCTTTCCTCCTCCTCTTTCTCTTCCTTCTTCTTCCCTGAATTCAAATTTAGCTTCAGATACATATTGATATTAGCTTTGTAATCCTAGGTAAGTCATTTAACCTTGATCTGGCTCAGTTTCTTCAAGTACAAAATGGAATTGTGTAATGGGCCAGAATTCTGGAGAAATTCTTACAAGTTGTTAACTCAGGGAAATTGATAAGACAATGATTACCTAGTTTAGCTTGGTGATTAATAGTTCTCTAGTTCAGTACATGTAATTAATACTTAATATAGTTCTACAAGATTCTCACCTACGATAATGTAATGTAAGAGCCTACAAGGACTGGGCAAGAAACATCCACTCCATCTCCCAACACCATGGTGGTTGGCCTGTCCTTAATTTCTCCACTGAAACTAAGGCCTGTCTGAAGGGTGTCCAGAAAGCTAGCCAGGATTCCAGGCAAGGAAACAGACTGTGAAGCAGACAATAAAGAATTTTGGTATTTAACACCTTGCTATTCTCATGGTGATTATTCTGCTTAAACGAAGGCTGGTCCAAAGACCTCCAGAAAACTAACCAAAACACTACAGAATTGGTAATAGCATCTACCTATCAAGGCTAGTATGAGAAGTGAATAAAATAAACTTCATGAAGTGCTAATCAAAGTACAAACCAAAATTGAAATATTTGATAAATGTTCCCTTCTTTATTCTAAAGAATAGAGGCTAAAGCCATTTCTGTAGAAGTTACCAAAAAATACTTAGAGAAAAATACCATATTCCTTTCCCTTCTGTGTACTTATCTCTTCACTGCATTGTCTTATGTTATAGGAATTTTTGCCCAATTGTAATTTAATATGGCTTTTAGGTCTCTTATTATCTTAGTTGTCCTCTCAAATGCTTCACCTTGTCAATGATTGACTAAATTGTAATTCTTGGATTATTACAATAATTGCTATTATTATTACAATAACTTCTAATTACTTTCCTATCTAATGTCTTTCACCATTTCAATCACTATGTTGTTGCAAAAGTGCAGATCTGACCATGTAATACTAGCATTGTTCCCATTTCCCATCTCCCATATATACCTAGTAAACCTCAATAATTCCCTGTTACTTGTGGGATAAAATATAAAATTCCCTGGAAACTTTATACTTTTCTAGTGTTCTTACCCTTCATGAACTTGTTACTCTAGTCCTTCCCTCCTTCCTTCTTTCCCTCCTTCCCTCCTTTCTTTCTTCCCTCTTTCCTTCCCACCTTCCCTCCTTCCTTCCTTCCCTCCTTCCCTCCCTCCCTCCTTCCTCCCCTCCTTCCTTCCTTCATTCTTTCCTTCCTTCATTCCTCCCCCTCCTTGCTTCCCTCCTTCCTTCCTTCTTTCCTTCCTCCCTTTCCTTCTTCCCTCCCTCCTTCCTTCCCTCCTTCCTTTTCTTTTTTTTTCCTTCCTTTCTAACTTTTTAACTTCCTTTCATTCCTCTTTCTCTCTCTCCTTTCTTTATTTGTCCAGATAGGGAATCATATCCTTACTTGTAGGTGCTCTGCTCAAAGAAATATACATTTTGATTATTGAAACTTCACACAAATTCTTGGTGTTATGGGCTAGTTTCTTTTTTAAGGACAATGTTTTAAATTCAAATCACTCTAGCTCTCATTGATTGGTCAATATAGATCTCAGTCCAACATCATTTGGTCATTATTTGGGTTCTAATGGTTAGGAGTGTGTAAATAGAAATTGCTATTGTTTTTGGCCAAAATCCCTAAGGGTCTTTCCCTCAAAGAATTTTTTGTTTGTTTGTTTGTTTTTTAACTAGATAAAAGAGGCCATTCATTGCCTCATTTTTACCTAGTCTTACTCATTGAATGGACATTGCTTTGTTCAAACTGAGACCTGAGAAAAACCTGGGTTTAAAAAGACCAAGGACTTCCACTGCATACAGTACTATTTCCAGTTGTCATGATCTATAGCTTGCTATTAGACCTATAGAGGTCCAGAGGTTAGAGTGGGGCTGATAATTCTGTACAATGCTGTCTCACTTAAATCCAATTCATTTGAACGTCATGACATCACTTTCCTAATGTAATGACCCTCTTTGAGAATAAAGGACAAAAACCATCAGTATAAAAAGAGCACTATGTGTAATTTTTCATACAATTTACACACACTATGTATCCCTTCACTGTCACTTGGGTTAATCCCATTCCATACAGGATATATCTCTTTTATTCCAAAGCTAAACATTTATTCCTTTTCTCAAATCATAAAATGATCCTGATAAAACTATCAGGATCAGCAACAGATCTCCTGAGGTACTTCACTAGAAGTATTTTCACAGCTGACACAAAACCAATACTGATTATTCTTTGGGTCTTGCTGTTCAACTTGTTCCAAATCTCTGCCAAAGTAGCTCATATCTCTCTATATTTTCTAGAAAAAAATGTGTAAGAGGCTTGCATGAAGTGAGAAACGAAACTTTCATAGCATGCTTGAAGAAAATATGAAGAAAAAACCATATAACTTCCTATAATTAAATACTCAGTATAATTAAAAACTCCTTTCACATGTTTGCTTGTGATTCAAAATAGGATGATTCAAACCATTGTGACAAACATGATTAATTCAGAAATATGGTTTACATGGTTGTACATGTATAATTACTATGTCAAATTCTCATCTTTTTAGGGAGTGAGGAGAGGAAGAAGGAAGGGAGAAAATGTAAAACTCAAAATTCTTTAAGAAAGAATGTTAAAAAATTATTTTACATGTATTTTTTAAAAATTACTCAAAATTTAAATAATAAAAATATTGTGATAATGTTTTTTGTTTATTTCTTTTATTCACTTGGAATAAAGATATTGGGGGATGAATTTCAAAACTGATGACACTGAATAGCTATACTTATTTGGCAAAGTTACTTAAACTCCTTGAAGTTCAGTCTTCTCATCTATAAAATGGGAATGACCTATATTCTATATAAACGGTGTCCTGATTGGCTTTCATTCTCCTTAGACAATCCCCCTCTTAATTCTTGCCTACTTAAAAGTAGGTATCCCAGGGTTACATAGGATATAAAAGCATCTGTCAAAAAACAAAACAAAAAAAAAAAAAAAAAAAACAGGATTAAAGGAGTGACTTGCAATGATCAAATCGCTGGCCTTCCTCAAGGAAGGTTATTGGTTACATCCATTCACCATCAATTAATATACTACAACTCATTTAAATTCTGACTTTCCCAATGATACTGAAACCCTGGCTGATAAACAAATACCATTCTGCAGCAACAATTTTGAATTCACTTGTTCCCATAGAACTCAAACCTCTATTTTCATTCTAAATCTTCCATTGGGAAAAAAAAAAAAAAAAAAAAAAACCTGTTAGATCCTGTGGGACCACTTAATCCCAATTGCTTCAGGGGGGAAAAAACAAAACAAACAAACAAAAAAAAACTGTTATATGTTATGATGCTTTGTTCATCTTAAATATCTTCCTTTGTTGGCGAGTGGGATAATGTTTGTATTTCTTCTACCCTATTTCTATTGATAATTTCAGAATCTTTAACCTTCACAGAATCAGAGGGTATGCACTTTCTGCAAAATGCAGAACTCCAAAATGCTGAACTATCTCTAGCAATAGATGCATCATTCTCATCATGTATGTGGACAGCCCTGAAGTCTATTGCCAAGATAAATGAACTTACCCTTAGCATTTAAGCTTTCTCCACTCACTGTGACCAATGATTACATTTATGGATGATTCAGTGCTGGCTAGAGAAGACCCTCTGTTTTCTTAGTGTTAATTGTCAGACCAAAATTAGCAGCAAAGAATCAATCCATTTACTGCTACATATCAGCCTCCTGGACTATGTTAAATTGATAATAATTTGCAAGTAAAAAGTCATGCTTTTTAAACCAAGTCCTCCTTCACTTTGGTCTTGGCTTATATAGATTTTTGTAATTAAATATTTTATCATCAGGGTGGATTATAATCTTGATGATGTTTTTATCTTCATCAAAGACTATTAACAATATCCCGTAGTCCATCAAATGCCAAAAGCACACATATACAAAAGAATTTTATTTCTCTTAAAAATCCCAGGAGGTAAACTCAAGATGGTAGGGAAAAGAAAGGAAATTATGCCAACTTTCCCAGTTTTCCTCAAAATAACTTCAGATCAACCTCAAAAGTAATTCTGAAGAGACTGAACCCACAAAAAAACAAGGTGAAACAGTTTTCATGCTTAGGATAATTTAGGACTATGGAAAAGGTTTGTCTTATTTGATAAAATGAGAGGGCAGCCTCCCACAGGTGGTGTTCAGGAAAGCCAATGGGAGGTTCTTAACCCCATCACAGATCAGCAATAAAAACCCCATGATTCTGGCTAACCAGGCCAGCAGTATAAAGGACCAGTGGTGAAGTGTCCACCCATGGCACTGTAGTCTAGTAACCAGGCCTGGCAGGCTTAGAGCAGGTGTGAGTAGACCAGGTACACACTTTCAGAGTCACTGGCCAAACACGTGAACTGTCAACCCCAGTGTCCAAATGCAGCAAGCTAGTGACCAGGTCACTGCTCCCAGCACATGAAATGTAGAACAGTGTTCCCTGTGTCCCAGGAACAGAGCTCAATTTTAAAAGTCACAAAATAGATTTGAAAATAATAAGAAAAGAAAAGTAAAAAAAAAAAGTTTATTCACAGAAAGCTACAATGGTGACATGGAAGATCAAAACACAGAAAAGGACAACAATATTAAATGCTCACTCACATAACAAAACTTTAAATGAAAATATGAATTGGCCTCAGGTCCAAAACATCTTCCTAGAAAAAGATAATGTTAAATGTTGGAGAGGATGTGGGAAGACTGGGACACTAACTCGTTGGTGGAGTTGTGAAATAACCAAATCATTTTGGAGAGCACTATGAACTATCATAAAAGGGGCATTAAGCCTTATATACTCCTTCATCCAGCAAGTTCACTACTGAGTCTGTATCACACAAAGATAGATCATAAAAGAGAGGAAAGGATCCACATGTGCAAAAATCCATATGTGCCACTGTAGTAGCAAGAAATTGGAAATTAAGTGGATGCTCATAAATTAGGAAAGGCTCAATAAGTTATAGTATGTGAATATAATGGAATATTATTGTTCTATAAGAAATGAGAGCAAGATGATTTCAGAAAAGCTGGAAAAACTTACAAACTGATGCCAAGTGAAGTAAATAGAATCAGGAGAACATTGTATGCAGCAATAGCAAATTTATGTTAATGAACAACTATGATAGACTTAGTTCTTCTCAGCAATATGATCATCCAAGACAATTCCCATAGACTTGGGATGGAAATACCATCTACAACCAGAGACTGATTTATAGAGACTAAATATGGATCAAAGCACCTTTTCTTTTTTTGTTGTTGTTTTCTTTCTCATGTTCCCCCCCTTTAGTCTAATATACATACACACATTTATACATATTCATGCATCTGTGTATAGCATACATGCACATATACATATATATACATGTATGTGTGTTATATATGCATGCACACATACACATAAGTCATTCCATTTCTAATACCAGGTTTCTGGCTTATCAGACACATTATTATTCATTGTGTATATATTTCTCTGTTTACATTTCTATGTTTCTACAAAAGAATGTAAGTTCTTTGAGGTCAAGTACAGTTTCATTTTACTTTTATTTCTGTTTTTGTTTCCTTTTTTTTTTTTTTTTTAAATCTCTAGTGCCTAGTACACTGTTGTGCTCATTGTCCATGCTCAGCAATTGCTTGTTGTATTGGATTAGATTGGAACTAGTTGGGGAAGGGAGAAGTGATCTCTCTTGTGATAGAGAAACCTACTTATAAATGTGCAGACTATTTCTATGTTGATAGTATATGTTGATTCCAATTCATTTCTTTGATATCTAGTGCAATAACATGGATCAATCAAATATAATGAAAATCACTTGGCACTAATACCCCCCCTACTTTCACTCAAATCCCTTGCCAATAATGGTTATGCTAAAGCTGCCAGGTATGAAAATTTAATGTGAATGTAATATGAAATTCCATCTTATGGTGGCTTTTAACATCCATTTTGTTTTGCAAGTTTGCTGTTTTACAGACATTCATGATGTTAATGTACCTTTTATTGCCTTCTATAGCTTAGTTTCTTTGTAGTGAAAACTATTGAGGGTTAATTCATTCACATATTATATTTTGTAAAATACTCGGGACTCTATGCCAAATGTATTATAGATTTTGTAGAATATTGTTTTGAAAATGTTTTCTACCCATTGTCAAAGACATTGTAATTTTTTTTTTTTTTGAAAATTTGTTTCAATTTCTTCAGGAGAGGGCATTGCTATCTTTCATAATATTGATTAAATTTACATTTTACACATATACATATGTATATTAATAATACACAAAGTTATGTACATACATTATGTAAATAATTTTTAAGATAGGGAAATAAAACCATGATGTATTAATTAACAGAAAAACTAGATATTTTCAAACATTTATCCCATTAGAAAATCATTTGAGTGAGATGTATAACATTTAATGGTTACAGACATCTCAAAATAAGATGCCATTTTCAACTTCAATTCAAGTTTAAGCAAATATTTTGAATAATAATACTGGACATATCTGAAAAAATTCTAGGAATTTGTTGTAAGATTTAAGAAAGAATGAAATTATTAGAAGGTATGATCAACAGCATTCTCCAAACAGAAGAGCCAAATAGGAAGGACAATTTCTTTAATCTTGATTTGAAGAAAATAATTTGAAAGTTCCACAAATGAGATATACAGATTGAAAAGCCCAGAATATGAGTCCATGGTGACTGAATTAATAACGTGTATTATTTTAACCATTTCCTCGACTTTTACCTTCAGCTATGTTTTCTCTATTCAACTGTTTTTATAACATTTTTCTTTAACACCTTTTCTTTTCCACAAATGTCCTTACTATCTCTGGCACTGATGTCTTCTTTTTTTTTTCCCCTTTAGGTCAGAGTTTCCCATTGTAGCCTTAAACAAAATTTATCTAGTGTATTTGGGTACCCAATGTATCCAAAAATTCTCCAATATCCCATGCACTATATCTTAATCTTTTCTCTTCTTTCCTGCATACTTCTTTTCAAAACTCTGAATCTTGTTCTCATCATCTGAGAATCCTGCAGCATAACTATCAGAAAGAATTTATTTTAAGGCATTATGTCAGTGATTGGTAGGGTGTTTTATGCTTTCCCTTGCAGATATTTTCATTGAATACATATTTCAAAGAATGAATAATATGAATACTCTAGGTATAGAGACATTAAGATCATGAGAAAAATATTTTTGACAAAAGAACCTTCTCTTATTCTATTAAAATCATACCACACAGTTTGTACTATGGCTAAGCATATATACTTTCAATGTAATGCAAAATTAAGAGTATCTAAAGTAATGCTTGAATTCTAATGATAGAGTTCAAATACGGTTGGAGTATATTTTTAAAAGCTTGATTATATCCTTTATCTAATTCAATTTTTAAATTAATTTTGCATCATCTAAATTTCGTTGTATTTGATGAAGGCTGGCTGCAGGATATTGTTAATAATGTAGTAACAAGTGGCCTTTAAAATGACATCATTTAGAGCATGTGTGATTTTTTAAAAATAGTCTTACAGAAATGGAAAACAGTAATAGATGTATGGCCTGAATGTTTCCCAACTCTGGAAGGAATATTATATATGCATATATGTTTGTATATTCTATGTATATGCATGTAAAAAGCATACATGTTGCATATGCATATATATATAGATATTATGTATATATAGAATAATCTAGTGTACTGAGAAAATTGATGCTTTCTCAAAAATTTGTGTGGAAAGGCATCAGTTAGAATTGTATAGGATATGAAAGAATGGATAATTTGTGATTAGACACAAAGGAAGAAATGTTCAAATAGAGGTAGTGTTTCTGTTGAAACAAATGAAATTATAATCTAACTCAAGAAACAAAAGATATAATATCTTATCAATTAATTGTATCAACTCTGGAAAGAAGACATCAGTAACAGGGAAAAGTATTTGATTCTGAATTTACAAACCTTGGTGATTTGTAAGGCAGTGGGATTCTCAATAGAAATAAGGACATTAAGAGAAGAGGAGAATTAAATTCAATTATCATTTATTAAGCATTTATTATGTGGCATGAATTAAAATGATCACTGGATCTTTTATCGAGAAGTTTAACTTCTAATGGGGAAGATATAGAATTAATTAGGTAAATTCAAGGCATATGCAAAGGAGTTGGAAGGTAATTAGAAAGAAGAACGCATTAGTGGAAGAGAGAAAGAAGTAGATAAAATCTCTTAAAGAAAGTAGTATTTGAAACGATTCTTAAAGTAGGTCAATGAAGTTAATATAGGTGGGAGGAGAAAGCATCTTAGGTATTGGAATATGTACAGGAGACAATATAATGAGATTAATTTTAATTATAATTAATTTTATAATATTTATATATATGAATATATATTATATATAAATATAAGATATAAATAACATATATATGTATATATATATTTATAATAATAATTAATAATGAAATTAATTTGAGAAATGTTAAATTTGAGACAGTTATGGGGCATACAAGAAGAGATGTCAATTAATAGGTAGAGAGTGATCTGGTACTGGAAGTTAGGTTAAAGATTAGTCATCTGAATGAAAATGACAAATGAATTAATATATAATGTGATATTGTGGTTGGGACATTGGACTTGGGTTCAAGAAGACCTGTGTTAAAATTGAGAAACTTATTAAATATTTGACCCTGGAAAAGCTTGTTCATATCTCTAAATTTTAATTGTCTTACTTACAAAATGAGAGTATTGAATCTTGAATCTAAACATTCATTCAAATTCTGAATCTCTCTGGGACAGTTAGATGATGCAACAGATAAAACACCAGCCTTGAAGGTAGGAGGATCTGAGTTCAATTTCAGCGTTAGACATTTTACACTCAACACTCACTTCCTATGTGAATCTCTGCAAGTCACAATCCCAAAACCTAATAGTAGAATGGAACATAGATGATGACCCAGCAAAGGAAAATAAGAAGATGCATTAGGAGAAGGAGGATGAGAATAAGGGAATTACAGCATCAAAAAAAAGTAGGGGAGGAAGGAAAGAATTTTAACAAATTCTCCTCTTCTATGAGTAGTATCAAATTAATAAAAGAGAGGAAATCAGAAGGCGAGCCTCTCAGGTTAAGCCAATATGTTAGTGGAGAAGAATGGAGAAGTATAAGTGTTCTAGTACTGATGAAATGGCTTAGTCAAAGCTGAAAGGAAACAGCTGTGGGATGCATCTGATGATAAAAGAAAAGTCTGATGCTATAAAGATCGATGTTGCATAAGACCTGGAACTATGATCCAAAGCAATTCAGATGTGGTCAGACAGAAGAAAAAAAAAAAAAAAGATTAAACATTGACATATTGCATATCAGTGAACTTAAATGAACAAAAATGGATTAACTTAATTCAGCTTATTGCTACATATATTATCACTGGTAAGAATCCTTTAAAAGAAATGCAATAACCCTCATGGTCAATAAAAAAGGTGAGAAAGACAATACTGGGTTCTAATTGAAAAACTGACAGAATGATATATGTTTAAATCCAGTATTGCTTGTTGTCCTTCATTCTTGAAGAGGACCAAAAATATTACTATGGAAGAGTCGAATTACAGTGTATCTGATTGTGGCCTATCAGACAAGATGAGCTTGTAATGCTCTGTCCCAAGTTAGTCACAAATAGACCTTATGAACATTTGGGATGGACTCTCTGACTTTGCACATCTTATATTTCTTGTGAGGTAATTCAATTTTGTTTTGCTCATAAAACACAGAACTTTCTCTTTTGAGGATATACCATTCTGGCTGGGCCTGTGCCAGTGTCTCCAATATAATCATTCAATATCATACTAATATAAATCTATGCCCCAACCACTGATGTCAGTGATGTTGAGAAGGACAATACCAAGAAATATTCAAATTACTTAACAATTGTACTCATTTCTTATACCAGCAAGATTATGCCTAAGATTCTACAAGTGTGGCTTTAGCAAAATGTGAATCAAAAATTACCAGAAAAGCAGACTGGTTTTCAAAGAGGCAGAGGAACTAGAAAGCAAAATGTCAACATTCTCTGGATTATGAAGAAGCTGAAGGAGTTCCAAGAAACATCTACATTTGATTCATTGATTATATTACAGATAATGGCTTTGTGGGTAACAAAAAAAAAATGTATCAAGACATCAGAGATACCAGTGACAGACCTCCTTAAAAGCCCATATAAAGGCCAAGAGGCACCAGCTAGAATTGAACATAGAAAACCAATTGGTTTACAATTAGGAAAGGAGTATGACAAAGCTGTATATTTTCACCTTTATTTATTTAACTTATAGGCAAGTTTTATGTGAAATGCCAGGCTGGATGAATCAAAAGAAGCAATGAAGATTTCCAGGAGAAATATCAATGATCTCAGATATACAGATGATAGCACTCTGAGGTCAAAAAAGTGAAGAGAATTAAAAAACTTCTTGATGAGGAATGAGTGGAAGAGGAAAGTGTAAAAGCCAGCTTTAAGCTTAATATAATTTTTTAAAGAAAAAATTAAGATCCATTAACTGGTACCATCACTTCCTAGAAAATAGATATAAAAGAAATGGAAGTAGTTTCAGATTATATTCTTGCATTCATAGATCACTGCAGATGACAACTATTGCCAGGAAATTAAAAGATGTTTGCTCCTTGGAAGGAAATCTGGACAGCATATTTAAAAACAACAACAACAACAACAACAACAACAACAACAACAACAACAACAACAACAACAACAATAACAACAACAACAACAACAACAACAGACATCATTTTTTCAACAAATGTCCAGATAGCAAAGCTATGGTTTTTCAGTGGCTATGTATGGCTGTAAAAGTTGAATTATAAGAAAAACAGAACATTTAGAGAATTGGAACTTCTGAATTGTGGTGCTACAAAAGACTTGAGAGTTCCTTAGATGTATAGAAGATTAGATCAGTTAATACTTAAAGAAATTAATTCAAGCTATTCACAGAAAGATCAAATACTGACAATGAAATTTGAATACTTTGGCCACATAATTAGAAGACATGAATCACTGGGAAAAACCCTGATGTTGGGAAAGAGGAGAGAAAGCAAAAGAGTTAAAAGCAAAGAACAAGATGGAAAGATAACATCATGGAAACAATGAACATGAACTTGACATATTTTGAAAGAGAATGGAGTATAAAAGGTCCTGACATAATATCATACATGGATCAAAAGGAGTTATATAAGACTGCATAACTGAACAACAATAAATGTGCCAGGTACTTTACTAAGTGATGGGAATACAAATACGAGTAGAAAAAAAGAGTTCCTGTTTTTAAGGAATTTCTATTTCAGTGATAGCACAGAGTATATAAAATGAAGTTGAAAAGGGTGGAGGTGTGGGAAACTAGAGAAAGTTGTGAGATTCAGGAGCAGAACAAAGATATGGTTGGCCTGGATATTTTCTTTCAAATGGAAGCTCTGGAAGGAATCAGCAATTAGAGGAAGTATTTCCATACTATGAAATCTACTTCTAAGTGTAAAATGTCCAAGGGTACAGTGAACTTCCAGATTGAGGAGTTTGACATTTCAAGTCTAAATTTCTACCTTAGGCTTTTAAAAGTTCAGGCACTCTCCCTTTTCATGACCTCTGTATCTGCCTAGCTACAATATCAATCTCTGGAATCCTGGGCTCCAGAACTCAAATGAGTTGAACGTTTCAGTTGAAGACTTTATAATTTGTGATCAGGACTGACAAAGACAAACAAAAATCAAGAAACTCCAAACATATCTCTTGGAGTAATGACTTAATGATATCTGCTACTTCTTGTGAGTAAAAACATCCTTCACTCCTGGTTGCCACCAAAAAAAAGAGAAAAAAATCTCATTTTTTTTAAAAAATGGAATTTATATTTCTTCTGAATTCTACTTGTTTATTTTATACACAAGGGAAAATCAAAATATCTCTCCATTAATTTTTTTCTCTAATTTCTTTCTCTGTCTGCCTGTCTCTCTTTCTCTCTCTAGACATACATACATACATATACATGCAGATATATGCATATATACATATATGTATGTATATGTGTTTATGTATGTGTGTATGTACTTTTTGCTCCTGGTCTGCCTGTTATATCTTTTCCAAATCATTTACTCAAGGTCAAGGAATCTTTATTTAACATAAGCCAATTTGATAGACTTGGCTATAGAAAGCTACATAATTTAGCAATTAATATTAGTTATATTGAATGTTTTTTCAGGGTTTCACTATGTGTTGTACATTCATTGATTTGTGTATGTGAATGCATTTGTGAATATGAATAGGGACCTTTTATTTCATTTCTGATAGCTAGCTAGTTGAAAATAGAGGAGATGCTATTAAGCAGACCATATTAGCAAACTTTTTAAAAAGCATTTACATTAGTTCAAAAATCCAATACCCTAAAGTTTCATTGAAGTAGTTTTTATTTTTTTAATTAGTTTGAATTTTGCTAAGTGAGTTCCTCCTGTGAACCATAGGGGTCTTTGTATATAGCCTAGGTAGGGAAGTACCTAAGAGGAATGAGTGAGTTACCATGAGGAGAGCCTACTTTTCACTGGGGAAGGGAGTAAAAAAATCATCAAAATCTCTGTTGAAATGCTTTTCAAAAACCCTTTGAAAGCCCTATTAGGCTAGGAGAGCCCTAAGAGGCACTTTCTGTCACCTTCATTTAAAGTGCACTGCAGGCTGAATCTGATTCTAACAATCTTGATTTTTGCTGTGCTCAGTAGGCAATTCAATTAAAAAAACAATGTTTGATTGTAAAGGGCCCATTTTTATGCTACTCTCATCTATTTTCATTTACGATGTTTTACTTGGGTATTTACTTTTTATTCTTTCCATTCGCAACATATATAATTCTGTGATGAGTTATCCAAGGGTATCATATATTATGCAGTTGTGGTCTGAGAAGTACAATGCACTTGGTCTAACAAGATCACACAAAAAGAATCTTTTTTCTGGGTCTCTCATTTTAAGTATTATCACATCATTTCTTGACTAACATTTTTAACTTGGGAATATTCATAGAAACTAGCTAAGTAAAGCAAACTAGTGCTCCAATATTTCAATGCATCCATGATTTCATGGATGTAAATATTTCCTACAATTTTGTGGATTGCAATGCAACCAAGTTGCTCATCTTTCACCTATCTCTTTATTCAACAGCTTTATTCAACAATAAGGTGGAATATAGGGTGAACCAGGGGGAAAGGGAGTTGATACTCAATGAATGGCCTTCATTAGTTTTCTTAATGTTACTGGAATACCAAACAAGCATCTAGACTATCATTATTTGTTAATTTCCTTAGTTATAACTGGACAGTCACTTCAAGAATTTAAGTCTTCCTGGCCCTAATTTCAATATACTGTCGATTAATCATACTAATAAAGGAAGAAAAAGAACTATATTCTCTCTCCATCATCTCTCCTCAACTCTTCTTTGTTGTTGCCAAAGAATAGACCTAATTGTTTTGTCAAACAACAGCTAAGAAGTTTTGACATTCTCTGTACTACCTGTTTGACCATGGGCAAATTATTTAAATATTTTTGCTTCAATATAACCATGTATAAATTGAGTATCTAAAATCTATCCTAGTCATATTAATTTAAATTGTTTAATATGGATTGAATAGGCATCATAGTGCAATTGAAAGAATATAGAATTTGGATTCAAAGGGTTCAGATATTGGCTATGCAACTTATATGGAATTGGTCAAATCACAACTACTCAGCCCTCAATTTTGTCATTTGTAAAATGAGACATTTATGCCACGTGATTACAAAATTCCCTTCTATCTATAAATGTTTAATTCTAATATAAGGAATGGGGCCATATATTCCCATCTCCCACAACAATTAATGTGATATATTTAGCATAAGGTCAATATGAACCCTTAAATGGGTAATATTCATTGATTAAGCATCAGTCTCCTTGATTGGATCAAGGAGTTGTAACTGACTTGCAAAACAGCTATCTACACCTCTAGGGGGATTTTAGTAGTTGAAGAATTTCAGCAATTCCTGACTAGTAATGAAGCAATCAACCTTTGCAAGTTTCTAGGCACCATAAAGAGTGAAATTCTTTACACTAGACCAGAGTTATTCTTTATTCATTGATGATATCATCTGAGAGATCCACCTACCAGAAGGAGACTCACAGAGAACAAATTCAGATAGATGTGACACAGACAGATACACACATCTAACTGTCTAATGAAGTGGTTTCAAGGCAGATGACACCTTGAAAGAGATAAGATTATACTTTATAGATTCAAAAAAGGACTTCCAATACCAAGAATTTAGGGTCCTATCAGTATAATTAGGTGAGTGATATGCTATACACTTAAAAAAATTAATATGGGGTTCAGTGTTTTGTATTAACTGTTTAATGTTGTACTTTATCAATTACCTTAAAAAAAATCTAATAAAAGATACTGGATGATAAAAATCCTTAGTAGAGGTTCCTAAGTAACAAAACTAAAATTACCAGAAACTCTCAGGGTTACATCTAGGTTTCTGAAGGAAAAGTAATAATCAAATCTGGAGATCCATACCACCAAAGTGAATGGAAATTGAAAAAAATAGCCCCTGAGGAGATGCTACACTATGATAAAGAGACACATGCAACTAAGTAGACTAATGTAAATCTTTTGTAAATGGCAGGAATTATCAATGAAGTAGACCACAAACTAATTTGATGGGCAGCTAATCAATGAACAGACATACCTGCACAGTTGGAAAGAGAAGATGAAGGTATAATCAATGTTTTCTAGCATCAAATAGAAAAAAAAAATTGCAAAAAAGGGGGAATATTGGTTATTTTAGAACAGAACTGAAATCTTAAGGGGAAAATTCATTCATAATTTGAAAACAGACATTTGATTCATTCTTACCCTGGCTACTGGAATATAATTTTCATGGGATCATGTATTTATAGCTAAATGGTAATTTAGAGGTTGTCTTCCATGGAGCTTCATCTTAAAATAATTGATGAGCATAGAATTTCAAGGACTAAGCTAGGTCCCACAGGTAGCCAAGCCAGGACACAAATATGATACTCTAATCCCAAATCTAACTGTCTTGCCACTATACAATACAATACTGCTCCACAGAATATTCTTTTCTGATGGAACCCCCTCATCCCATCCCATCCTTTTATGATGCATAATTGGTACATGCACAGCTATATGCTTCTAAATTGTCAGTATTATACTTTGAATGACATCACATAAAAATGGGCTATGAGAAAATTGTTTTCACACAAACATTTTTTTAAAATTTCTCCAGTACTATCACATTCATTCAATTTGTATTTACTTGGTAAATAATTTTGCTATTACTCCCTAACAGAAACAATAACCAAATCCAAAAACTTTTCACATACATGAAATTACAACATAAATGAATATTATTTTTGTATTTTTTAAAAATTTCATTTTCTCCTTTCATTCAATACAACTATTAAAAGCATTCTATTTCTGTCTTTAAGCAGGAGTAAATTGTTTTCTTAAAATAAATCTCATCTCAGTTTCTTTTCCAAATATCTTATTTTCAACAAACTATTTTTAAAATCCAGTAATTTGTAAAGAATCTCAAGATCAAGACACATCAAAATCAATTATATGCTTTATGTAAAAAATCATATATATATATTTGAATTAATAAGCATAATAAAATTCAAGAAATTAAAGGAAAAAAGCACAATTGGATTCATTTCTAGAATAGGTCACATATGATTTAGTACCCCAAGCTTTAAAACTACTACCCTCACAATAATGCTATTGTTATGTAGTCCAATACTATTATCATTTTACAGATGAAGAAACTGACAGCCAAAAATTCAGTCACTTATCCATAGATTAGAATCATAAAGGAGTAAAGGATGTTTACGCAAGCAGGGAGACATTATTACAATTACATATTCTATATGTTTTTCAGTGATGGGGCCAATATATGTTTATTTGTGTTTCTAATATATGCAAATATACTTAAAAACTGTTACTATGCATGAATATGCCATTTTAAAATTATGTTTTGCTTCTCTTTCTGCCGGAACTCTATCTTCCCAGAAATCAGCAGGAGTCAGGACCACTACATGTCTTTATTCTAGATCTTTACCGTCGCCTCCAAAGCCCGGTCACGAGTGCAAGTGAGTGTGAGTTCCATCACCCAAGTTTCTCTTACTCCTCCCACACAAGTCACTTCCCCCTCTTTGTCCCACCAATCAAGTCAGCACAGAACAGCTGGGGAGGGTCAACCTTCAAACAAGTTAATAGGGAACCATCCAATTGGCAATTAGTCTCACGTGCTTCATTATCCAAGTGCATTGCTCAGTTCTAGCCCTTTACATCTTTCACCACAGGGCTCTAAATGGCTAATTCCACCAGAGTTATTAGTATAGAAAACAATAGGAGTCAGTCATACTTCCTACAGATTGATGCTATATTGTGAAGAATTTTAAATAGTAAAGCATGCAAATAAACTTCTTGTACAATAGGGAATTAATTCACTTTATCCTCTGGTGTCTAGCTAGCTAATAGTCTTCTTCTTAAATTTCCAAATGCAACCTCCAAGGTAAAGATATGACAGTCTGAACAAGACATGTATACTTTTATCTATTTTCTCTGGGCAGCTACATGGCTTGCCTTAAAGTCAGGAGGACTCCAGTTCAATTTTGACCTAAGATACTGACCATATGACTTTGGGGAAATCATTTAATTCTCCTTGCTTCAGTTTTCTCATCTATAAAATGAACTGGAGAAGGAAATGGCAGACCATTCAAGTATCTTTGAGGAAAACAAACAAAAACAAAACAAAACAAAACATAAAATCAGAAATGCCAATAATCTCTTTTTGTTCACCTTTCTACTCTTGCTTTGGATAAATTTTTGCTTTTGTGGTTATTATTTAGTCATTTTTCAATCACAGCATTCTATCACTTAGAGGGATAGGGATGTGGGCATCTGCTTTATATATTTAACTAGTAACAGCTTAACAAAAATGTCTTTTTGTAAATGGTTGCACCTACGATTTTTTTGCTCAAGATTTGTCTTCTGAAAATAGCTTCATACAAGTTATTTCCTTATTTCTTTTACAGTCTCATAACACTTAAAACTGTCTTCTGCCTTTTACATACATCTTAATTGTCTTTTCAGTGATAATTGATCCTTTCCACCTTATGAAGGAAGAATAATGAAGCAAATGCAATTGATTCTTAGGATCTGAATCTTCACTGATTTTCAGCAGGGGAAATGAAATTTTTATTTTAATAGATATGCTTCGTGTAAATTACGCTTGCATGAATATTAATGATAATCCATATTCTAAAAATATGAGTCTGTCTGTTAGTTCTACCATACAGCACAGATTGAACAGACCAAGCCCTCAATTGCATGCATTCTGTAGGGAAATATTTCCTTTTGGTTTAGGCTGAAGGCTTTTCATATACACAATCTTGCTAAAATTAAAAACAATAGCCTTTAGTCACTATTTCTTTGCCAACCAATACATATAATTCCATGAAAATAACACCAGCTGTAAAGGTTTACCCTCTAATGAAAATGCAATTAAAGTTCCTAAATGTAGTTAATATAAAGAATATAAGCTCAGCAATGAGATAAAGTACAAAAACCATTCATTTGCCATACAACACATTAAAGCCTTGAACTCTTCAGGGATTTTCATGACAAAGCATATCATGTTCAACAGCAGGGTATGTTAGTGTTATCCAGTTTGATTACATATCTTAATTACCCAGAGAAGAGGTGAAAAGAGTTGGAAATAGAAGTTGTTGTGTCAATTGGGAAGGATTTAGAGAGGAGAGACAAATGCAGTAGAAAACTGAATAAAATTAAGACAATAGGCACATTCAAAGTCTGTCAAATTAGTTTTAGCATGCATGACACTATAAATATGTTATAATGTCCATTATGTGTTGAATATCATAAAATAAATATGCTTGTATTCATTACTGCATGTGACACACAGTAATAAATATTCTGTTTATATTGCATGTTATTCTTTACAGTTTGCTTTCTTTCAAAAATTCTTTAACAGAGGCATGAAAGAATTATATTTCCAATTCACAGATGAAAATGCAAAGGAGGAATTTGCAAAAGTCAAATTTGGACTTGATGTCATGGATGGGGAGATGACATTTGTTTATAATTATAGTGGTCTAAAAATAGGGTGAACTGTCCTTGGGATGAGGATACTCTCTTTTTATCAAAGAACACCAAACAGAGGCTGAAAAATTGGTTGGTTCATTGTTTTTCATTCTTGAAGAGGACAACATAACATTGCTGTGTTGGGAAGCATACAATGTGTCTAACTGTAGCTGATTAGAATAAAACAAACTCAGAGTTTTGCCATAGTTTGGACACAAATTTGAATATGGATATGGATATCCATAAAGATATCAAGATATCTTTAAATTTGTGTTTACTCTGTTTCTTTTGAGCTATTGCAATACTGCTTTGCATTCTATGATACTCTATGTATTCTAAAGTACTCTGTGATAAGTGGTCCTGTGCCATTGTCTCCCAAGTCTCACAATTGACTTCAAAATTCTTAGGAGAGATCTGTAGAGTGTCATTGTATTACTTTTGACCTCTGTGTGCTTGCTTGCCTCATGTGAGTTCTCTGCAAAATAGTCTTTTAGGCAATTGTACTTTTGGCATTTGAACAATGTGGTTATCCCATCAAAGTTGTGCTTTCTGCAGTTTGTGTGCTTGATAGTTCCATTTAAGAAAAGACCTCAATGTCTAGTACCTTATCTTTCCAAATAGTCTTCAGAAATTTCACAATTCAAATGGAAGTGATTCAGTTTCATAGCATGATACTAGGAGACTGTCCAAGTTTCAGAAGCATACAACAATAGAGGCAGTACAACAGTTGAATGGACCTACAATTTGGTAGGCATTCTAATATTTCTTCTTTCTTACATCTTTCTTTGGAGCCTCTCTAACACTGAACTAGCTCTGGCAATTTATGTGTCAATCTCCTGATCTATGTGTATATCTCTGAAAAATATAATGCCAAGATAAATTAATTCATCCATAGCATTCAAAATTTCTCCATTTGCTGTAACTAGTGGTTCCATATATAGATAATATGGTGCTATGTGGTAGAGAAGCTGTGTTTCCTTGGCATTAAACATTAGACCAAAATTATCATAGACAGCAGAGAATTGATCATAGTACATTGCCATTTCAGCTTTAGAAAGTGCATTAATTGTACAGTCACCTGAAAACAAAAATCATCAACTATTCATTTATTTTAGACTTGGCTTGTGGCCTTTACAAATTAAATAATTCACCACTAGTGTGATAACCTTGATGCAAACACTATATTGACTATTTCTTGATCCTTTGTGAAGCCATATTGGCTTTCAGATAGATAACAATATTTCAGGTGACTAATTAGCATACCAATGAGGGTTCTAGCAATGACTAAGAGACACTTTTATAAGTGTAACAGAACACTCTATTTTCCTTTCTTTTACAGAGATAGACAATAGAAACATCCCTGAATACTTGAAGGTTAACTTCTTCTTGTCATATAACCCATAAAATTTCAACTTCTGTATAAGTAGTGGACTTCCTACCTGGTAAATGTTTATTGAATAGGATCAGCACATATTCTCTGCCATACAAGAGGAGCCTCGAAGCATTCAAAACTCTTTTAGGTGGAGATTCTGCTGAAGAAGAATTGACTTCAACACAAGGCATAGAGTCATTGCCTTTAGTGTTTGTTGATAATGATCTTTTGAGAGTGCTAAAGAAGTGTTTAGCCTGTATCTCCAGGCTCCTTCTCATCATTAATCAAGATTGGTCTAACAGCAATGAATAGTTGAAAGGCACCATATATTTTTGGACCATAAATAGCCTTCAGGGAATGATAAAAATTTTTTGGATTGTTACTATCAGAATAAAACAAAATTTCATCTGCTTACTTATTGAGCCAAGAATACTGCATCTCTCTAAGCTTCACTGGCACTTTATTTTTGATGATGTTAAATGCTTCTTCTTTGAGACAGATGAATTATCCTGCTGCTCATTTTTCATTTAGCATCTTCTAAATTTCTATATAATTTTCATCAAATCAATCTTGATGTTTGTAAGTATTCTGGCCCAGAGGAGTAAATGCAATGCTGTACAGAAAATCTCTGAAAACTGCCCACTTCTTTTCTGCTACATTGGTGGCAACCACGTATTGGCTATATTTTCCCTGAAAGTTAGCAATGAACTGTTCACACACTGAGCAACACTCTATTCTGTTGACATTAGTCTTCTGGTAGTCATCTTGCCTTGGAGCCACCACTTCTGTTTAATGTGAATGTTTAGCTTGGATTTTAGTCGATGATTAGTCCAACATTCTGTGTCACATAGCTTTGTCACACTTGCATCCTGTCAGTCTCTTCACCTTACAAAGACATAGTTTAGCATTAGAATCACCCAATATTACAAAGTTGTCCACTTCTGGAAAAGTGATAATGAAGATCTTTATGTCTTCCTAAAATTCTTCTCTGGCCTCATCAGGGTTCATCAGGTAGGAGTATTATGTACTGATGATGTAGCTGTCTTCATAGCTGCTGGAACAAATTATTCTCATCCACCCATTCCATTGGGAGAAGTCTACACAAGTTTGCTGTACATACCCCAGCTTAAAGGGCTTGAGACCCTTTGGTTACTATTAACCTGCTTTAGCCTGTCTAACATTGTGTGGCTGCTGAAGATGCTATAGCTTCTTGGAGCCCCAGGTAAGAGTTTGGTAAATCAGTAGCTGTGAACACCAGACGTAATAGTCTTCCTTGAATATCCTATGTCCTGGCCACAAATTATTCCTCAGATAGATTACAGTGGGAATTAATTTGGGGGTATAGCTTGTACTAGAAAACTTTTTATTTTCCTTCCAAATCTAAAATTCTGTCAAATATTCCATCTGCCTTCTTTGTATTTTATGATTTATCTTTTTCCAATCTTTATTGAGTCATTCTTAGTGCAAAGGAATAATCCATTAGTAATAAAAACAAACAAATGAAATAAGTATTTCCCTAACTGAAATATTCAATAGGTATTTTCATAAGTAGTCATGAACTACATTTTATTCCACTGAAACTTATGTATTTATATTTGGGGCCTGATAGAAATAGTTGATAACACATGTAATTGGCAAGTATATAATCCAACAATTGATGAGATCAATGAACTGTTAGTTTGATTTTGGTATCTGGCATTAAGAAGAGCACACTGTAAATGAAAAGTGTAATTATTTTAATGATTAAAAAGAACTTTCTAGATGAGCAATTTGACAGCAATCTTAAATTATTTTTTTTTTGCTTTTTTTTTTTTTAATTTGGTAAAGGAATATCTGGACTGTGATTTCATTAATGCAGTGGATTACTGAAGTGAAAATTCCCTCTGACAATGCAAATTGGGAATATCAACAAGACCTTTATAAATTAGAATATCAGACAAGTGGTGGAAAATAATGAGAAATTAAATGATTTGGCCATCATCACCAACATAGTGTAAAATGAGGTCTTCTGGACTCCAAGTGTTGCCCTCTGTTTTCTAGAAATCTATCACTCAATAAGTTGCACAATAATTTAAATCCCAAGAGTCCTATTCCATACTTCAGTGAGCCAGGTATACATCATAAATTTACTGAATTTCTAACTGAATGCCCCATAAACAAACGTGTAAAACAGGACACTCAACTTTTTCCTCAAAATCTTTCTTTCAAATGTTACCATCTCAGGTAAAGGAGATGTCATTCTTGTTTGTGACTGTGGTTTCATTCTGAAGTGTCTGCTTTCCTTTCTTCTAAATAATAATTTGCTAAGTCTTTTTGTTTCTACTTATTTCACAGATTAACTCACCCCCCACATATTGATATAGATATTTTATAACTATATCTATATCTATATTCTACATCAATATCTATAGATATAGATATTACCCTAGTTTAATTTTTTTTTTTTAATCTCTCACCTAAATTAGCACAAGAAATTCCTAATCAAGGTTCAGGGCTTAAAAATCTCAAGTCTTTCCAATTTGATTCATCATTCACACAGTTGCTAAGATAATCACATACACACACACACACACACACACACATGCTCCATAAACTGTTTCTAATTACATCTATAACTGAAAACAAGCTCCCTTCTTTGATATTATTATTTTATTTTTAAAAGCATTTTATTCCCCCAATCCGAAAGTTACATGTCAAGAACAATTTTTAGCATTAATTTTTATAAGATTTTGAATTCCAATTTTTTCTCTCTCTCTTCTTCTGTCTTCCACTGATAGTAAGCAGTTTAATATAGTTTATACATGTGCTATCGTCTAAAACATATTCCTATATTAATCACAGTTATGAAAGAAGAAAGATCAAAATAGACACACACATGAAAGTGAAAAAAATTATTCAGTCTATATTTAGAGTCCATCAGTTCTTTTTCTGGATATAGATAGCATTTTCCTTCATGAACCCTTTGTATTTATCTTGAGTTGTGTTGCTGAGAAGAGCTAAGTTGTTTTAGTTGATCATGATACAATGTTTCTGATATTTTGTATAATATTCTCCTGATTCAGCTCACTTCTCAGCATCATGAGCCTTTCCATAATAAGCCTTTGCAGATTTTTTTTTTTCTTTGCTTTGTTTTGTTTTGTTTTCTGAAATCTTCCTGCTCATTATTTCTTATTGCACAATAGTATTCCATATACTGGAGCTCATTCATCCATTCTTCAAATGAAATATGTCCCTTCAATTTCCAGTGTTTTGCCACCGAGAAAGGGCTGGTTTTTTTTTGTTTTTGTTTTTTGTTTTGTTTTTTTTTTTTCCATTTGTATAATTTTCTTTTTTTTTTTTTTTTTATTATATATATATATATATTTTATAATATTATCCCTTGTATTCATTTTTCCAATTTACCCCCCCTCCCTCTATTCCCTCCCCCCGACGACAGGCAATACCATACATTTTACATGTGTTACAATATAGTCTAGGTACATGTGTGCGAATATCACTTTCTTGTTGCACAATAAACATTAGAATCCGAAGGTACATGCAACCTGGGCAGACAGATATTAGTGCTAACAATTTTCATTCCCCTCCCAGTGTTTCTTCTCTGGGTGCAGCTACCTCTGTCCATCATTGATCAACTGGAAGTGAGTTGGATCTTCTTTTTGTTGAAGATTTCCACTTCCATCAGAATACATCCTCATACAGCATTGCTGTTGAAGTGTACAGCGATCTTCTGGTTCTGCTCATTTCACTCAGCATCAGTTGATTTAAGTCTCTCCAGGCCTCTCTATATTCCTCCTGCTGGTCATTTCTTACCGAGCAATAATATTCCATAACCTTCATATACCACAATTTACCCAACCATTCTCCAACTGATGGACATCCATTCATCCTCCAGTTTCTAGCTACAACAAAAAGAGCTGCCACAAACATTTTGGCACATATATGTCTCTTTCTGCTCTTTAGTATTTCTTTGGGATATAATCCCAGTAGTAGCGCTGCTGGGTCAAAGGGTATGCACAGTTTGATAACTTTTTGGGCATAATTCCAGATTGCTCTCCAGAATGGCTGGATTCTTTCACAACTCCACCAGCAATGTATTAGTGTCCCAGTTTCCCCACATCCCCTCCAACATTTGTCATTATTTGTTCCTGTCATCTTAGCCAATCTGACAGGTGTGTAGTGGTATCTCAGAGTGGTCTTAATTTGCATTTCTCTGATCAGTAGTGATTTGGAACACTCTTTCATGTGAGTGGATATAGTTTCAATTTCTTCCTCTGAGAATTGTCTGTTCATATCCTTTGACCATTTATCAATTGGAGAATGGTTCGGTTTCTTATAAATTTGGGTCAGTTCTCTATATATTTTGGAAATGAGACCTTTGTCAGAACCTTTGTTTTTAAAAATATTTTCCCAATTTGTTATTTCCCTTCTAATCTTGTTTGCATTAGTATTATTTGTACAGAAACTTTTTAGTTTGATGTAATCAAAATCTTCTATTTTGTGATCAATAATGATCTCTAGTTCTCCTCTGGTCATAAATTCCTTCCTCCTCCACAAGTCTGAGAGGTAGATTATCCTCTGTTCCTCTAATCTATTTATTATCTCCCTCTTTATGCCTAAATCATGGACCCATTTTGATCTTATCTTGGTATATGGTGTTAAGTGTGGATCCATATCTAATTTCTGCCATACTAATTTCCAGTTTTCCCAACAGTTTTTTTCCGAATAATGAATTTTTATCCCTAATGTTGGAATCTTTGGGTTTGTCAAAGATTAGATTGCTATAGATGTACCCTTTTTTGTCCTTTGTATCTAATCTGTTCCACTGATCTACCGGTCTATTTTGTAGCCAATACCAAATGGTTTTGGTGACTGCTGCTATATAATATAGCTTTAGATCAGGTACACTTAGACCACCTTCCTCTGAGTTTTTTTTTCATTAGTTCCCTTGCAATTCTTGACCTTTTATTCTTCCATGTGAATTTTGTTGTTATTTTTTCTAGGTCATTAAAATAGTTTCTTGGGAGTCTGATTGGTATAGCACTAAATAAATAGATTAGTTTGGGGAGTATTGTCATCTTTATTATATTCGCTCGGCCTATCCAAGAGCACTGAATGTCTTTCCAATTATTTAAATCTGATTTATTTTTTGTGGCAAGTGTTTTGTAATTTTTCTCATATAATTCCTGACTTTTCTTTGGTAGATGGATTCCCAAATATTTTATACTCTCAACATTTGTTTGGAATGGAATTTCTCTTTGTATCTCTTGCTGTTGCATTTTGTTAGTGATATATAAAAATGCCGAGGATTTATGTGGATTTATTTTGTATCCTGCCACTTTGCTGAAATTTTGAATTATTTCTAGTAGCTTTTTAGCAGAGTCTTTGGGGTTCTCTAAGTATACCATCATGTCATCTGCAAAAAGTGATAGTTTGATTTCCTCATTTCCTACTCTAATTCCTTGAATCTCTTTCTTGGCTCTTATTGCCGAGGCTAGCGTTTCTAGTACTATATTGAATAGTAATGGTGATAGTGGGCAACCTTGTTTCACTCCTGATCTTACTGGGAAAGGTTGCAGTTTATTTCTATTGCATATTATGCTTACTGACGGTCTTAAATATATACTCCTGATTATTCTAAGGAATAATCCATTTATTCCTATACTCTCAAGAGTTTTTAGTAGGAATGGATGTTGGATTTTGTCAAATGCTTTTTCTGCATCTATTGAGATGATCATATGGTTCTTATTAATTTGATTATTAATATGGTCAATTATGTTAATAGTTTTCCTAATATTAAACCAGCCCTGCATTCCTGGAATAAATCCTACTTGATCATAGTGTATTATCTTGGAGATGATTTGCTGAAGTCTTTTTGCTAATATCTTATTTAAGATTTTAGCATCAATATTCATTAAGGAGATTGGTCTATAATTATCTTTCTCAGTTTTCGATCTACCAGGTTTAGGTATCAGTACCATGTCTGTGTCATAAAAGGAGTTTGGTAGGACTCCTTCATCCCCTATTTTTTCAAATAATTTATATAACATTGGGGCTAATTGTTCTTTAAATGTTTGGTAGAATTCACATGTGAATCCATCTGGCCCTGGGGATTTTTTCCTGGGGAGTTGATTAATAGCTTGTTCTATTTCTTTTTCTGAAATGGGACTATTTAAGCAATTTATCTCCTCCTCTGTTAATCTAGGGAGCCTATATTTTTGGAGAAAGTCATCCATTTCACTTAAGTTATCAAATTTATTGGCATAAAGTTGGGCAAAGTAACTCCTTATTATTTCTCTAATTTCCTCTTCATTGGTGGAAAGATCCCCCTTTTCATTTGTAAGACTATCAATTTGATTTTCGTCTTTCTTTTTTTTGATCAAATTTACCAAAGGTTTATCTATTTTATTGGCTTTTTCATAAAACCAACTCTTGGTTTTATTTATTAATTCAATAGTTTTTTTACTTTCAATTTTATTGATTTCTCCTTTTAATTTTTGTATTTCGAGTTTAATTTTTGGTTGGGGGTTTATAATTTGGTCTTTTTCTAGCCTTTTAAGTTGTAAGCCCAATTCGTTAATCTTCTCTTTCTCAATTTTCTTCAAATAAGCCTCTAAAGATATAAAATTTCCCCTTATTACTGCTTTAGCTGCATCCCAAAGATTTTGATATGATGTCTCATCATTATCATTATCTTGGGTGAAATTGTTAATTGTTTCTATAATTTGCTCTTTCACCCAGTCATTCTTTAAGATGAGATTATTCAGTTTCCAATTACTTTTTGGTCTATTTACCCCTAACGTTTTACTGAATGTAGCTTTTATTGCATTGTGATCTGAGAAGAAGGCATTTATTATTTCTGCCTTCCTACATTTAATTTTGAGATCTTTATGTCCTAATATATGGTCAATTTTTGTATAGGATCCATGAACTGCTGAGAAGAAAGTATATTCCTTCCTATTGCCATTCAGTTTTCTCCAAAGGTCTATCATACCTAGTTTTTCTAATGTTCTATTTACTTTTTTAATTTCTTTCTTATTTGTTTTGTGGTTTGATTTGTCTAAATCTGAGAGTGCAAGGTTGAGATCTCCCACTATTATAGTTTTACTGTCTATTTCTTCTTGCAATTCTCTTAACTTTTCCTTTAGAAAGTTAGATGCTATACCACTTGGTGCATATATGTTTAGTATTGATATGGCTTCATTATTTATGCTACCTTTCAGCAGGATATAGTTTCCTTCCTTATCTTTTTTAACGAGATCTACTTCTGCTTTTGCTTGATCTGAGATAAGGATAGCTACCCCTGCTTTTTTGGCTTTACCTGAAGCATAATAAGCTCTGTTCCAACCTTTTACCTTTACTCTGTATGTATCTCCCTGCTTTAAGTGTGTTTCCTGTAGACAACATATTGTAGGGTTCTGCTTTTTGATCCAATCTGCTATTCGTCTCCGTTTGATGGGATCGTTCATCCCATTTACATTTACAGTTAAAATTACTAATTCTGTATTTCCTGCCATCGTATTATCCCCAGATTATACTTTTTTCCCTTGACCCCCCTGATCCCCCTCCCCGATATTTAATTTACAGACCCCCCTTGTGACGCGCAACCCTCCCTCTTTTTTTTTTTTTTTTTTTTTTTTTAGGATCCCTCCCCCCTCCCTCCAAGTCCCTTCACTTATTCTCCTTTTCCTTTCCCCTTTTCCTCTCCCCCCTTTTAATGAGGTGAGAGAAAATTCTCTGAAAAACAAATATGTTAATTATTTACTCTTTGAGCCTCTTCTGATGAGAGTAAGATTCACACAATGATTCTCCCCCTCACTAAGTTCCCTCAGATATGGTGTATTTTCTATGTCTCTTCCTGGGATGTAGTTTCCCTCTTTTTATCACTCCTTCCCCTTTTTCTGAACCGACCTCCTTCCCTTTACCACACCCCCCTTTTTTTCTTTTATATCAGTAAAATCAAATTATCCTTGAGTATTTTTTATATACCCACAACAGAGTTACAGTTCTCAAGGGTTCTGTGTACCTTTTTCTGTTTCTCTTCAGTCTTGTGGATGTAGATCAAATTTTTTGTTTAAGTCTGGTTTTTTTCTTAGAAACATATAGAATTCCTCTGTTTCATTGAATGACCATCTTCTTCCATGGAAAAAGATGCTAAACTTAGCTGGGTAGTTCATTCTTGGTTGCAGTCCTTGATCTTTTGCCTTACGGAATATCAGGTTCCAGGCCCTTCTATCTTTTAATGTGGAGGCAGCCAGATCTTGGGTGACCCTTATTGTGGCACCTTGGTATTTAAATTGTTTTTTTCTAGCTGCTTGCAGGATTTTCTCCTTTGTGTGGTAATTCTGCAGCTTAGCCACAATATTCCGTGGTGTTCTTTTTTTAGGGTCTATTTCAGAAGGAGTTCGATGAATTCTTTCCACATCTACTTTCCCTTCTGTTTCTATTATCTCTGGACAGTTCTCTTTGATAATTTCCTGTAAAATAGAATCTAGGCTCTTTTTTTGGTCATAGTTTTCTGGAAGTCCAATAATCCGCAGATTATCTCTCCTAGATCTATTTTCCAGGTCTATAGATTTTCTCAGTAAGTATTTGACGTTGTTCTCCAGCTTCTCATTTTTTTTGTTTTGTTTGACTGATTCTTGGGTTCTCTGTGAATCATTCATTTCTATTTGTTCCATCCTGACTTTTAAGGAGTTATTTTCTTCTTTCACAGTTTTTAGTTCTTTTTGTAAATGCCCAATTTCGTTTTTAAATGAATTATTTTGCTCTATTGAGTTTTTTTCCATTTCCCTAATTTTTTTTTTGAGAATTATTTTCTTTTTCCAGTTCAGAAATTCTATTTTCTTGAGACTTTTTTATCTTTTCCAATTCAGAAATCCTACTTTCCTGTGTTTTTTTAACCTTTTCTAATTCACTAATTTTGTTTCCCTGCATCTCCTGTGAATTCTTTATTTTTTCCAACTCCAATTTCAGGACATTATTATTCTCTATCATAACTTCCCTTTCTTTTCCCCATTTTTCTTCGATCTCCCTCAATTTCTTAAGAGCTTCTTCTAGGAGAGAGTTATGTGATGGGGGGCAGGAATCGTTCCCCTTTAGGTTGTTATCTGATTCTCTGCTGTCAACTTCCTCGGGGTTGGATACCCGCTCTTTCTCTGTATAGAAGGAATCTATGGTTTTTCTAGCTTTTTTGTTCATACTTAAAAAAAATCTTTTGGGGTCTGTCTCTGGGGTAGGAAATTATTTACTTCTTTACCAGCTTCCTCCCAGACGGGATGGATGCAGCGGCTCCTGAGCCCGAGCTAAGAGAGAGCTCTGGGAGAGAGTTCCCCACCCCCTCCCTGGAAGTGCCTCAGAGGTGATTAGCACTGCTGTGCTGGAGGGCGTTGAATAGTAAAGACAGCAAGAAGCCCAGCCTATGTGTCCCGGTGGGGCGTGGGTGTCTGCAGCAGGTGACGTAAGAAGCCCCTGCGCTCAAACTGGAAGTGTCTGCCAGAAACCTCGGTCCCTAGTTCAAAGGTTCTGCTTCTCTGGGACTTCCTGGAGCTGAGTTCCACTCCCTCCAGCTAAGCTAGGCAGTGTGTGTTGCCTTGGGCCGTATCCACCCACTTGTCAGTCTCTTAACTATTCTCAGGAGGTAGCTGAGGCCACACCCCCTGGTGCTGAGTCACCCCCAGGGTCCGGGGAAAATTTAATCTGAGTTTTAAAATATTTTGGCTTTCTCTTCTGAACTGCTAAATAATTAGCAGAGAAGAGCTAACAGCCTGTGCCAGATTCCTTTACCTCAGTGGCTTCTCTGATCCCAGAGCCCCTCCCAGCTCAATGGGCGCAGTGTGCCCCTACCCCACCGTCTGTGCTGGTCTTTCTTATTCCTCCCCTGAGAACTGACCTTTCCTGTTGAAACTCCAGATTCTCTTCAGCTGGTAAGTCGTGCTTCCAGTCCTTGTGGTATCTATCAGTCCTGAGCTAATTTTGAGACTTAATTTATCTAATTGGTTGTGAGGGAGTGAGGACATTCACTGAGTCGTGTGTTTCCTCTCCGCCATCTTGGCTCCGCCCCGAGAAAGGGCTGTTTTAATAGTTTTTGCACAAGTTGGTTCTTTCCCATTTTTTCTTATCTCTTTGGGATACATAACTAATAGTTTTATTGCTGGATTAAAGGATATGCAAATTTTGGTTGCTGTTTGGATATAGTTTCAAACCACTCTCAAGAAAGGTTGGATCAGTTCACAACCCCATGAAGAGTGCATTAGTATCCAAATTTTCCCCTATTCTCTCCAACACTGATCACTTTCCTTTTTTGTTTATATTAGTCTAAAAGTTATGAAGTAGTATTCTATAATCCAAATTGATTTAGAGCATTACTTCATATGCTTATAGATACCTTTGATTTCTTTATTAGAAAATTGTTCATATCTTTTGTCACTTGGGATTTGGCTTTTTATCTTATAAATCTGGTTTGTTTTTCTATATATTTGAGAAGTGAGGTCTTTATAAATGAGACTCTTGATGTGAAGATTATTTCCCAGTCTCCTACTTTCCTTCTATTAATCTTAGTTGCATCGATTTTGTTTGTACAAAACCAGTTAAAATTAATATAATCATTTTAATGCTCTCTGTCTTTTGGTCACACATTATTGTCTACCTCATAGACCTGGCAGGTATTGTTCCTAGCCCTTTTAATTGGATTATGGTGTTATCTTTTATGTCTAAGTTATGAATTCACTTAACTTTTCCTTTAAGAATATAGATGCATATATGTTTAGAATTGTTATTGCTTAATTTTCTATGGTATCACTTAGCAAGATGTAGTTTCCTTCTTTATCTTGTTTAATTAGGTCTAATTTTGCTTTTGCTCTATCTGAGAACAGATTTGCTAAGCCTGCTTTTCTAACTTCAGCTCAAGAGTAATAGATTTTTCCCCAGCCTCTTACCTTAACTTTCTGCGTGTCTCTCTGCTTCAAGTGTGGTTTTTGTAGACAGTACATTATAGGATTCTGTTTTTTGATCCATTCTGCTATTCTATATCCTTTATGTTATGCACATTCATAGTTTTGACTATGTATTGTATATTTCCCTCCATTGTATTCTTCTAATTTGTTGCTCCTTTCACTTTTCCCCTCCTCACCAGATATTTACTTTTGTCTGCCACTTCTCCTGGTTTACCCTCCCTTCTATCAGTTCTCAACCCTGCCCCTTTTACTTAATCTCCTTCCTTCCTTTTTGCCTGTAGGGTTAGATAGATTTCTATTTACAACTGATTGTGCATATTATTCTCTGTGTACTAATACAAATGAGAGCAAGTTTCAAGCAATGCTCATTGGCCAGTCTCCCATTTTCCAAAGTCCTTCCAATTCTTTTTTTTTTTTTAATATATATATATATATATATATATATATATATATATATATATATATATATATATATATTTTATATTATCCCTTGTATTCATTTTTCCAAATTACCCCCCCTCCCTCTATTCCCTCCCCCCGATGACAGGCAATACCATACATTTTACATGTGTTACAATATAGTCTAGGTACAATACATGTGTGTGAATATCATTTTCTTGTTGCACAATAAACATTAGAATCCGAAGGTACATGCAACCTGAGCAGACAGATATTAGTGCTAACAATTTACATTCCCCTCCCAGTGTTTCTTCTCTGGGTGTAGCTACCTCTGTCCATCATTGATCAACTGGAAGTGAGTTGGATCTTCTTTATGTTGAAGATTTCCACTTCCATCAGAATACATCCTCATACAGTATTGTTGTTGAAGTGTACAGTGATCTTCTGGTTCTGCTCATTTCACTCAGCATCAGTTGATTTAAGTCTCTCCAGGCCTCTCTATATTCCTCCTGCTGGTCATTTCTTACAGAGCAATAATATTCCATAACCTTCATATACCACAATTTACCCAACCATTCTCCAACTGATGGACATCCATTCATCCTCCAGTTTCTAGCTACAACAAAAAGAGCTGCCACAAACATTTTGGCACATATATGTCTCTTTCCGCTCTTTAGTATTTCTTTGGGATATAATCCCAGTAGTAGCGCTGCTGGGTCAAAGGGTATGCACAGTTTGATAACTTTTTGGGCATAATTCCAGATTGCTCTCCAGAATGGCTGGATTCTTTCACAACTCCACCAGCAATGTATTAGTGTCCCAATTTCCCCACATCACCTCCAACATTTGTCATTATTTGTTCCTGTCATCTTAGCCAATCTGACAGGTGTGTAGTGGTATCTCAGAGTGGTCTTAATTTGCATTTCTCTGATCAGTAGTGATTTGGAACACTCTTTCATGTGAGTGGATATAGTTTCAATTTCTTCCTCTGAGAATTGTCTGTTCATATCCTTTGACCATTTATCAATTGGAGAATGGTTCGGTTTCTTATAAATTATAGTCAGTTCTCTATATATTTTGGAAATGAGACCTTTGTCAGAACCTTTGTTTTTAAAAATATTTTCCCAATTTGTTACTTCCCTTCTAATCTTGTTTGCATTAGTATTATTTGTACAGAAACTTTTAAGTTTGATGTAATCAAAATCTTCTATTTTGTGATCAATAATGGTCTCTAGTTCTCCCCTAGTCATAAATTCCTTCCTCCTCCACAAGTCTGAGAGGTAGATTATCCTCTGTTCCTCTAATCTATTTATTATCTCCCTCTTTATGCCTAAATCATGGACCCATTTTGATCTTATCTTGGTATATGGTGTTAAGTGTGGATCCATATCTAATTTCTGCCATACTAATTTCCAGTTTTCCCAACAGTTTTTTCCGAATAATGAATTTTTATCCCTAATGTTGGAATCTTTGGGTTTGTCAAAGGTTAGATTGCTATAGATGTACCCTTTTTTGTCCTTTGTATCTAATCTGTTCCACTGATCTACCGGTCTATTTCTTAGCCAATACCAAATGGTTTTGGTGACTGCTGCTATATAATATAGCTTTAGATCAGGTACACTTAGACCACCTTCCTCTGAGTTTTTTTTTCATTAGTTCCCTTGCAATTCTTGACCTTTTATTCTTCCATATGAATTTTGTTGTTCTTTTTTCTAGGTCATTAAAATAGTTTCTTGGGAGTCTGATTGGTATAGCACTAAATAAATAGATTAGTTTGGGGAGTATTGTCATCTTTATTATATTCGCTCGGCCTATCCAAGAGCACTGAATGTCTTTCCAATTATTTAAATCTGATTTTATTTTTGTGGCAAGTGTTTTGTAATTTTTCTCATATAATTCCTGACTTTTCTTTGGTAGATGGATTCCCAAATATTTTATACTCTCAACATTTGTTTGGAATGGAATTTCTCTTTGTATCTCTTGCTGTTGCATTTTGTTAGTGATATATAAAAATGCCGAGGATTTATGTGGATTTATTTTGTATCCTGCCACTTTGCTGAAATTTTGAATTATTTCTAGTAGCTTTTTAGCAGAGTCTTTAGGGGTTCTCTAAGTATACCATCATGTCATCTGCAAAAAGTGATAGTTTAATTTCCTCATTTCCTACTCTAATTCCTTGAATCTCTTTCTCGGCTCTTATTGCCGAGGCTAGCGTTTCTAGTACTATATTGAATAGTAATGGTGATAGTGGGCAACCTTGTTTCACTCCTGATCTTACTGGGAAAGGTTGCAGTTTATTTCTATTGCATATTATGCTTACTGACGGTCTTAAATATATACTCCTGATTATTCTAAGGAATAATCCATTTATTCCTATACTCTCAAGAGTTTTTAGTAGGAATGGATGTTGGATTTTGTCAAATGCTTTTTCTGCATCTATTGAGATGATCATATGGTTCTTATTAATTTGATTATTAATATGGTCAATTATGTTAATAGTTTTCCTAATATTAAACCAGCCCTGCATTCCTGGAATAAATCCTACTTGATCATAGTGTATTATCTTGGAGATGATTTCTGAAGTCTTTTTGCTAATATCTTATTTAAGATTTTATCATCAATATTCATTAAGGAGATTGGTCTATAATTTTCTTTCTCAGTTTTCTATCTACCAGGTTTAGGTATCAGTACCATGTCTGTGTCATAAAAGGAGTTTGGTAGGACTCCTTCATCCCCTATTTTTTCAAATAATTTATATAACATTGGGGCTAATTGTTCTTTAACTGTTTGGTAGAATTCACATGTGAATCCATCTGGCCCTGGGGATTTTTTCCTGGGGAGTTGATTAATAGCTTGTTCTATTTCTTTTTCTGAAATGGGACTATTTAAGCAATTTATCTCCTCCTCTGTTAATCTAGGGAGCCTATATTTTTGGAGGAAGTCATCCATTTCACTTAAGTTATCAAATTTATTGGCATAAAGTTGGGCAAAGTAACTCCTTATTATTTCTCTAATTTCCTCTTCATTGGTGGAAAGATCCCCCTTTTCATTTGTAAGACTATCAATTTGATTTTCCTCTTTCCTTTTTCTGATAAGATTTACCAAATATTTATCTATTTTATTGGCTTTTTCATAAAACCAACTCTTGGTTTTATTTATTAATTCAATATTTTTTTTTTTTTTACTTTCAATATTATTGATTTCTCATTGTAATTTTAGTATTTCAAGTTTAATTTTTGGTTGGGGGATTTTAATTTAGTCTTTTTCTAGCTTTTCAAATTGCAGGCCCAATTCATTAATCTTCTCTTTCTCTATTTTGTTCAAATAAGCCTCTAAAGATATAAAATTTCCCCTTATTACTGCTTTAGCTGCATCCCAAAGATTTTGATATGATGTCTCATCATTATCATTATCTTGGGTGAAATTGTTAATTGTTTCTATAATTTGCTCTTTCACCCAGTCATTCTTTAAGATGAGATTATTCAGTTTCCAATTACTTTTTGGTCTATTTACCCCTAACTTTTTACTGAATGTAGCTTTTATTGCATTGTGATCTGAGAAGAAGGCATTTATTATTTCTGCCTTCCTACATTTAATTTTGAGATTTTTATGTCCTAGTATATGGTCAATTTTTGTATAGGATCCATGAACTGCTGAGAAGAAAGTATATTCCTTCCTATTGCCATTCAGTTTTCTCCAAAGGTCTATTATACCTAGTTTTTCTAATGTTCTATTTACTTTTTTAATTTCTTTCTTGTTTGTTTTGTGGTTTGATTTGTCTAAATCTGAGAGTGCAAGGTTGAGATCTCCCACTATTATAGTTTTACTGTCTATTTCTTCTTGCAGTTCTCTTAACTTTTCCTTTAGAAAGTTAGATGCTATACCACTTGGTGCATATATGTTTAGTATTGATATGGCTTCATTATTTATGCTACCTTTCAGCAGGATATAGTTTCCTTCCTTATCTTTTTTAAGGAGATCTACTTCTGCTTTTGCTTGATCTGAGATAAGGATAGCTACCCCTGCTTTTTTGGCTTTACCTGAAGCATAATAGGCTCTGTTCCAACCTTTTACCTTTACTCTGTATGTATCTCCCTGCTTTAAGTGTGTTTCCTGTAGGCAACATATTGTAGGGTTCTGCTTTTTGATCCAATCTGCTATCCGTCTCCGTTTGATGGGATCGTTCATCCCATTTACATTTACAGTTAAAATTACTAATTCTGTATTTCCTGCCATCGTATTATCCCCAGATTATGCTTTTTTCCCTTGACCCCCCTGATCCCCCTCCCCGATATTTAATTTACAGACCCCCCTTGTGATGCGCAACCCTCCCTCTTTTTTTTTTTTTTTTTTTTAGGATCCCTCCCCCCTCCCTCCAAGTCCCTTCACTTATTCTCCTTTTCCTTTTCCCTTTTCCTCTCCCCCCTTTTAATGAGGTGAGAGAAAATTCTCTGAAAAACAAATATGTTAATTATTTACTCTTTGAGCCTCTTCTGATGAGAGTAAGATTCACACAATGATTCTCCCCCTCACTAAGTTCCCTCAGATATGGTGTATTTTCTATGTCTCTTCCTGGGATGTAGTTTCCCTCTTTTTATCACTCCTTCTCCTTTTTCTGAACCGACCTCCTTCCCTTTACTACACCCCCCTTTTTTTCTTTTATATCAGTAAAATCAAATTATCCTTGAGTATTTTTTATATACCCACAACAGAGTTACAGTTCTCAAGGGTTCTGTGTACCTTTTTCTGTTTCTCTTCAGTCTTGTGGATGTAGATCAAATTTTTT
Source organism: Sminthopsis crassicaudata (assembly GCF_048593235.1). Taxonomy (NCBI): domain Eukaryota; kingdom Metazoa; phylum Chordata; class Mammalia; order Dasyuromorphia; family Dasyuridae; genus Sminthopsis; species Sminthopsis crassicaudata. Next base: position 422,250,418 of record NC_133620.1, on the reverse strand, counting down.
GTTTAAGTCTGGTTTTTTTCTTAGAAACATATAGAATTCCTCTGTTTCATTGAATGACCATCTTCTTCCATGGAAAAAGATGCTAAACTTAGCTGGGTAGTTCATTCTTGGTTGCAGTCCTTGATCTTTTGACTTACGGAATATCAGGTTCCAGGCCCTTCTATCTTTTAATGTGGAGGCAGCCAGATCTTGGGTGACCCTTATTGTGGCACCTTGGTATTTAAATTGTTTTTTTCTAGCTGCTTGCAGGATTTTCTCCTTTGTGTGGTAATTCTGCAGCTTAGCCACAATATTCTGTGGTGTTCTTTTTTTAGGGTCTATTTCAGAAGGAGTTCGATGAATTCTTTCCACATCTACTTTCCCTTCTGTTTCTATTATCTCTGGACAGTTCTCTTTGATAATTTCCTGTAAAATAGAATCTAGGCTCTTTTTTTGGTCATAGTTTTCTGGAAGTCCAATAATCCGCAGATTATCTCTCCTAGATCTATTTTCCAGGTCTATAGATTTTCCCAGTAAGTATTTGACGTTGTTCTCCAGCTTCTCATTTTTTTTGTTTTGTTTGACTGATTCTTGGGTTCTCTGTGAATCATTCATTTCTATTTGTTCCATCCTGACTTTTAAGGAGTTATTTTCTTCTTTCACAGTTTTTAGTTCTTTTTGTAAATGCCCAATTTCGTTTTTAAATGAATTATTTTGCTCTATTGAATTTTTTTCCATTTCCCTAATTTTTTTTTTTTGAGAATTATTTTCTTTTTCCAGTTCAGAAATTCTATTTTCTTGAGACTTTTTTATCTTTTCCAATTCAGAAATCCTACTTTCCTGTGTTTTTTTAACCTTTTCTAATTCACTAATTTTGTTTCCCTGCATCTCCTGTGAATTCTTTATTTTTTCCAACTCCAATTTCAGGACGTTGTTGTTCTCTATCATAGCTTCCCTTTCCTTTCCCCATTTTTCTTCAAACTCCCTTAATTTTTTAAGAGTCTCATTTAGGAGAGAGTTATGTGATGGGGGGCAGGAATCGTTCCCCTTTAGGTTGTTATCTGCTGATTCTCTGTTGTCAACTTCCTCGGGGTTGGATACCCGCTCTTTCTCTGTATAGAAGGAATCTATAGTTTGTCTAGCTTTTTTGCTCATATTTAAAAAAATGTTTTGGGGTCTGTCCCTGGGGTAGGAAATTATTTATTTACTTCTTTACCAGCTTCCTCCCAGACCGGATGGATGCAGCGGCTCCTGCGCCTGAGCTAAGAGAGAGCTCTGGGAGAGAGTTCCCCACCCCCTCCCTGGAAGTGCCTCAGAGGTGATTAGCACTACTGTGCTTCGAGGGCGTAGAATAGTGAAGACAGCACGAAGCCCAGCCTATGTGTCCGGGTGGGGAGTGGATGTCTGCAGCAGGTGACGTGAGAACCCCCTGTGCTCAAACTGGAAGTGTCTGCCAGAAACCGCGGTCCCTAGTTCAAAGGTTCTGCTTCTCTGGGACTTCCTGGAGCTGAGTTCCACTCCCTCCAGCTAAGCTAGGCAGTGTGTGTTGCCTTGGGCCGTATCCACCCACTTGTCAATCTCTTAACTATTCTCAGGTGGTAGCTGAGGCCACACCCCCTGGTGCTGAGTCTGCTAAGTCACCCCCAGGATCGGGGAAAATCTAATTTGAGTTTTAAAATATTTTGGCTTTCTCTTCTGAACTGCTAAATAATTAGCAGAGAAGAGCTAACAGCCTGTGCCAGATTCCTTTACCTCAGTGGCTTCTCTGATCCCAGAGCCCTTCCCAGAGCAATGGGCGCAGTGTGCCCCTACCCCACTGTCTGTGCTGGTCTCTCTTATTCCTCCCCTGAGAACTGACCTTTCCTGTTGAAACTTCAGATTCTCTTCAGCTGGTAAGTCGTGCTTCCAGTCCTTGTGGTATCTATCAGTCCTGAGCTAATTCTGAGACTTAATTTATCTAATTGGTTGTGAGGGAGTGAAGTCGTTCACTGAGTCGTGTGTTTCTTCTCCGCTATCTTCAGTCCTTCCAATTCTTAATGTGAAATTATTTGTTCCTTTCAACCTTTTCCTTCCTTCTGCACCCAGCATATTCTTTTTTTTTTATCCCATAATTGTTTTTATGTCATTCCCTCAAATTTACCTTATGCCCATACACTCTATTTATATTCTTTTGAACTATACTATTAAGAATATAAAAAAAAAAGTTTAGGTTTATTGAATCCTTTTTGTTTTCTTTTCCATTTGATCTGCTTGTGCTTTTCTTGGCTTTTTATATTGTGGGTCAAATTTTTAGTTTGGTTCTGGCTTTCTCCTTATGAAAACTTGAAATCTTTCTATTTCATTAAATGGCTTTCTTTTCTTCTTGATGTATTATGGTTAATTTTGCCTGATAAATGATTTTTGGTTGTAGTGCCAGCTCTTTTGCCTTCTAGAAGATCATACTCATTGAACTCATATCTTTTAATGTTTCAGCTTCAAAGTCTTCTCTAATCCAGATCATAGGTAATCAACATTTTAATTCTTTCTTTCTGACAACTTGCAGTAATTTCCCCTTGATCTGATCATTTTGAAATTTGACTCTAATGTTCCTTAGAGTTTTTATTTTGGAATCTCTTTCTTGAAGTGACTGGTAAGTATTTTCAATGCCTCTTTTGCTCTCTGGGTCCAGAACATCAGGGAAGTTTTCCTTGATAATTTTTTGAAAGATGCTGCCCTAGTCTTACTTTTTATTTTGGCTTAAGATAGTCCAGTGATTCTGATATTCTTTCTCTTTTATCTATTTTTTCTGGTAAGTTTTTTAATGAGGTATTCTACATTTTCACCCAATTTTTTCATTCTTTTGAAATTGTTTGATTGATTCCTAATATCTCATTGGGGCATTAGCTTTCATTTGTCTAATTCTAATTTTTTAAGCATTGTTTTTCTTAATTTCATTTTATACATTTCCAGTCCATTAATTCTACTCTTTAAGATGTTCATTTCTTGACCAGCAGGATGAATATGGCTTGGAGAGACTTACATGAAATGATTCTGAGTGAAATGAGCAAAACCAGGAGATCATTATAAACTTCATTAATAATACTGTATGAGTATGTATTCTGATGGAAGCAGATATTTTTGAGAAAGAGAAGATCTAATTCAATTCCAATTGATCAATGATGGAATCAACTACACCCAGAGAAGGGACACTGGGAAATGAATGTGAATTGTTTGCATTTTTTCCCCAGGTTATTTTTACCTTTTGAATCCAAATCTTCTTGTGCAACAAGAGAACTATACGGTTCTGCACACATATATTATATCTAGTATGTACTATAGCATATTTAACATGTATAAGATTGCCTGCCGTCTAGGGGAGAGGGTGGTGGGAAGGAAGGGAAAAATCAGAACAGAAGTGAATTCAAGGGATAATGTTGTAAAAAATTATCCATGTATATGTTCTGTCAATACAAAGTTATAATAATAATAATAATAATAATAATAAAAAGATGTTTATTTCTTTAGTGGATTTTTGTACCTTGCTTTCCATTTGGCTAATTTTATGTTTTCCAAGTTTTGGCTCTTTTTTCATAATTCTCTTGCATTACTTTCCTTTCCCCACATTTTCTTCTATCTCTGTTATATGATATTTAAGTTCCTTTTTGAACCCTTCCATGTGTGTGGTGTAGTTTTTTGTTTTTTTTTTCCTGATCTTGAGACCACTTCCCATTTTCTTTTGGGTTTCACTTATAGTGTTTGATATTATTGTCCTATTGTGAATTTGTCTTTTGGTCTTCCCTATTACAATAATAATTATGGTTAGATTCTTGTTTTGTTGTGTCTGTTTTTGTTTTCTGCTCATCTTTTGTTGTTATTGTTGTTTCTTTCTTTTAAGTTTGATCTCTGCTCTCAGAGTGAAAGGAGCATTGCTTCAAATTTCTTGTGCCAGGGGCTACAGGCCCTGGCTATTTACCTGACACTGCACTGATGTTGCCCTAAAGCCCATAAGAAACTTTTGTGTCTGGTGATGTGTTAAGTGAGTAAAATAGGTGGATGGCTGATGCTGCTGGCATTTGGTAAAGGTTTTGGCACCTTACTTTGTGCTGAGCTGGGGGCTTAACTGGTGTGTACTGATGTCAGGTGAAGGTGTTTCTGTGCTTCCTCAGGGCATCTCTGTGGCTGTCTAATATCTGGGAGCTACTTATTTGCCTGAAGTTATGCTGAAAAGTGATGGTGCTTCTTTTGACAGCTTCCCATTTGCTTAAGCACCCATAGGTGCCAATAGCACCTATGCTTAGGCATAGATCCTTAGACATCTATATGTTTTCCTCAGGCTATACTGAAAACAGTAGTAGCCAAGCTAGCAGGGAATATCTGTTTTCCTAAGGTTTTGCTAAAGCACATGAGAGTCTGGCTGCTGGAAGATGTCTATTTGCTCAGGGCTAAACCAAAGTGCATAGTAGTTTCTGAAGCTAGGGTCTACCAGGTTCCCTTAGCCATACTAAGTCAGGCATTGGTTCCTGGTGTTGTCATTTATTGACTCTACCATTACAGGAACTCCAGATCTTTTTTCTGGTTTGCTTAAGTGGGGCTTGCTGCTGGCTCATTGGGAAACTTATTTTCCCTATTGGGATCCACCTTTACAGAAGTAAAATGGACCCCTCCTATCAATCTTCCAAGTTTTGTGGGCTATTTTAAAGATTGCTTCATTCATTCCATTTCCATGTTGGTTCTGCTTTTCCAGGACTTCTCTTGGGGTGCTATTTTATAGTTGTTTGAAAGTAGAACTCTTTCCTTTATTTTTAATGTATTTATTTTTTATTTTTGTATTAATGATTTTAAATGCATGTCCTAAATTCCCAATAGGATGCAAACTATTTGAAATGAAATGTAAATTCTAGCTCTCTGGAGGACCTTGGGATTAGCCCGAATCCTTGGTCTTAGTGGAGGAGTGAAGGAGGCAGGAGAGCTGCCATGTGGCTGGTCAAAGATGGAATCTGGAATCTGGAGTCTGGAGTCTTCTTTTGCGTCTGTGGCTGAGAGCTTTGGCTGAGAGAGAGTGTTCTGTGGCTAAGGCTCCCTTAAATATCTCAGTACAATTGCATCACTTCAGCACCCTGAGCATGGGCAACCATTACATCACTATACTAAGTACTAAGTACATGCTTAACTATAAATACCTTACTGACCTAGATTTAAGTACACCTTTTCAGAATTTTTGGCCTCTACAGTGAAGGACTATTTCAATTTTCATCTTGGTATTCCCCATAACTACCACAATTCTTTGGTGCATATAAGGTACTTTATTAAATGTTAGTTGATTAATTGACCAAATGGTAAATAAGAAATTCAAAGCAATTGAAATTGTTTAATGGGATACATAATAAATTTCTACTGTACAACATTAAGAATGTGGATATATATCCATAGACTAAAGGTGACATAGGAATCACCATTCCGCAAAAAGAGTATAAGGTGTGACATACGATGATTTTTTTAAAGAAACCTGAGATTGGGGGAAAGGCTGAAGGAGAGAGAGAAACATGATAGTTGTCGTAAAGTATTTGAAGAAAACTATTCTATTTAGCTCTATAATGGAAAGATATTTTAAAGAAGTAAATTAAGGCTTAATGTAAAAAAAAAACAAACAAACAAAAAAAAAAAACTTCCTAATATTCACGAGATAAACTTCAATTTAAATGGATACTTCTCCATATATCTAAAATATAATTTGAAGCACTTGTGTTCCAGTGCTTTTAATGTAATGCCACTTGCCACTGACTGAAAATATAGTTATCAGTTTCTCTGAAGAAATTGCTGGGCAAATAAAACAAGTACAAATTTGTTGCATACCAGATACCCGACTCTAGAGGCATTCTCTCAAATGAGATAATATTGCAAAGTTCATCTAGAAGGCATTTAATTCTTATTGCCTTCCACTTTAATTCCCTTCATACACTGTTGAAAAGATAGCCCAAAAGGGATTTGGAAGGAGGGGGGAGGGATACTAAAAAGGGAGGACTGCATGTCACAAGTGGGGTCTATAAATTAAATATCAGGGAAGGGGTTCAGGGGGGTCAAGGGAAAAAAAGCATAATCTGGGGATAATATGATGTCAGGAAATACAGAATTAGTAATTTTAATTGTAAATGTGAATGGGATGAACACTCCCATCAAATGGAGACAGATAGCATACCGGATCAAAAGTCAGAACTCTACAACATGTTGCTTACAGGAAACACACTTAAAGCAGGGAGATACATACAGAGTCAAGGTAAAAGGTTGGAGCAGAATCAATTATGCTTCAGGTAAAGCCAAAAAAGCAGGGGTAGCCATACTTATCTCAGCTCAAGCAAAAGCAGAAATTGATCTAATTAAAAGAGATAAGGAAGGAAACTATATCCTGCTAAAAGATAGCATAAACAATGAAGCCATATCAATACTAAACATATATGCACCAAGTGGTATAGCATCTAACATTCTAAGGGAAAAGTTAAGAGAGTTGCAAGAAGAAATATACCGTAAAACTATAATAGTGAGAGATCTCAACTTTGCACTCTCAGATTTAGACAAATCAAACCACAAAACAAATAAGAAAGAAATTAAAAAAGTAAATAGAACATTAGAAAAACTAGGTATGATAGACCTTTGGAGAAAACTGAATGGCAATAGGAAGGAATATATTTTCTTCCCAGCAGTTTATGGAACCTATACAAAAATTGACCATATATTAGGACATAAATATCTCAAAATTAAATGCAGGAAGGCAGAAATAATAAATGCCTTCTTCTCAGATCACAATGCAATAAAAACTACATTCAATAAGAAGTTAGGGGTAAATAGACTAAAAAGTAATTGGAAACTGAATAATCTCATCTTAAAGAATGACTGGGTGAAACAGCAAATTATAGAAACAATTAATAATTTCACCCAAGATAATGACAATGATGAGACATCATACCAAAATCATACCGCTAAAGCGGTAATAAGGGGAAATTTTATATCTTTAGAGGCTTATTTGAACAAAATAGAGAAAGAGAAGATTAATGAATTGGGCCTACAACTTAAAAAGCTGAAAAAAGACCAATTTAAAAACCCCCAAACAAAAATTAAACTTGAAATACAAAAATTAAAAGGAGAAATCAATAATATTGAAAGTAAAAAAACTATTGAATTAATAAATAAAACCAAGAGATGGTTTTATGAAAAAGCCAATAAAATAGATAAACCTTTGGTAAATTTGATCAGAAAAAGGAAAGAGGAAAATCAAATTGTTAGTCTTACAAATGAAAAGGGGGATCTTTCCACCAATGAAGAGGAAATTAGAGAAATAATAAGGAGTTACTTTGCCCAACTTTATGCCAATAAATTTGATAACTTAAGTGAAATGGATGACTTCCTCCAAAAATATAGGCTTCTTAGATTAACAGAGGAGAAGATAAATTGCTTAAATAGTCCCATTTCAGAAAAAGAAATAGAACAAGCTATTAATCAACTCCCCAGGAAATAATCCCCAGGACCAGATGGATTTTCATGTGAATTCTACCAAACATTTAAAGAACAATTAGCCCCAATGTTATATAAACTATTTGAAAAAATAGGGGATGGAGGAGTCCTACCAAACTCCTTTTATGAAACAGACATAGTACTGATACCTAAACCAGGTAGATCGAAAACTGAGAAAGAAAACTATAGACCAATTCCCTTAATGAATATTGATGCTAAAATCTTACATAAGATATTAGCAAAAAGATATCAGAAAATCATCCCCAAGATAATACACTATGATCAAGTAGGATTTATTCCAGGAATGCAGGGCTGATTTAATATTAGGAAAACTATTAATATAATTGACCATATTAATAATAAAATTAATAAAAACCATATGATCATCTCAATAGATGCAGAAAAAGCATTTGATAAAATCCAACATCCATTCCTACTAAAAACGCTTCAGAGTATAGGAATACATGGACTATTCCTTAGAATAATCAAGAGCATATATTTACGACCGTCAGTAAGCATAATATGCAATAGAAGCAAACTGGAATCTTTCCCAGTAAGATCAGGAGTGAAACAAGGTTGCCCACTATCACCATTACTATTCAATAGAGTACTAGAAACTCTAGCCTTGGCAATAAGACCCGAGAAAGAGATTCAAGGAATTAGAGTAGGAAATGAGGCAATCAAACTATCACTCTTTGCAGATGACATGATGGTATACTTAGAGAACCCCAAAGACTCTGCTAAAAAGCTATTAGAAATAATTCAGAATTTTAGCAAAGTTGCAGGATAAAACATAAATCCACATAAATTCTCAGCATTTTTATATATCACCAACAAAATGCAACAGCAAGAGATACAAAGAAAAATTCCATTTCAAACAAATGTTGAGAGTATAAAATATTTGGGAATACATCTACCAAAAAAAGCCAGGAATTATATGAGCAAAATTACAAAACACTTGCCACAAAAATAAAGTCAGATTTAAATAATTGGTAAGACATTCAGTGCTCTTGGATTGGCCGAGGGAATATAATCAAGATGACAATACTCCCCAAACTAATCTATTTATTTAGTGCTCTACCAATCAGATTCCCAAGAAACTATTTTAATGACCTAGAAAAAATAACAACAAAATTCATATGGAAGAATAAAATGTCGAGAATTGCAAGGGAACTAATGGAAAAAAAAGTCAGATGAAGGTGGTCTAGATGTACCTGATCTAAAGCTATATTATATAGCAGCAGTCACCAAAGCCATTTGGTATTGGCTAAGAAATAGATGGATAGATCAGTGGAACAGATTAGATACAAAGGACAAAAAAGGGTACATCTATAGCAATTTAGTCTTTGACAAACCCCAAAATACCAACATTTGGGATAAAAATTCATTATTTGAAAAAAACTGTTGGGAAAACTGGAAATTAGTATGGCAGAAATTAGATATGGATCCACACTTAACACCATATACCAAGATAAGATCAAAATGGGTCCATGATTCAGGCATAAAGAATGAGATCATAAATAGATTAGAGGAACAGGGAATAGTGTACCTCTCAGACCTGTGGAAGGAGGAAGGAATTTATGACCAGAGGAAAACTTGAGATCATTATTGATCACAAAATAGAAGATTTTGATTACATCAAACTAAAAAAGTTTCTGTACAAATAACACTAATTCAAACAAGATTAGAAGGGAAGTAACAAATTGGGAAAATATTTTTTCAGTTAAAGGTTCCGATAAAGGTCTCATTTCAAAAATATATAGAAAACTGACCCTAATTTATAAGAAATCAAACCATTTTCCAACTGATAAATGGTCAAAGGATATGAACAGACAATTCTCAGATGATGAAATTGAAATTATATCTACTCATATGAAAGAGTGTTCCAAATCACTACTGATCAGAGAAATGTAAATTAAGACAACTCTGAGACACCACTACACACCTGTCAGATTGGCTAAGATGACAGGAACAAATAATGATGAGTGTTGGAGGGGATGTGGGAAAACTGGGACACTGATACATTGTTGGTGGAGTTGTGAAATAATCCAGCCATTCTGGAGAGCAATTTGGAACTATGCCCAAAAAGTTATCAAACTGTGCATATCCTTTGACCCAGCTTTGCTGCTATTGGGCTTATATCCCAAAGAAATACTGAGGAGGAGAAAGGGACCTGTATGTGCCAAAATGTTTGTGGCAGCTCTTTTCGTAGTGGCTAGAAACTGGAAGATGAATGATGTCCATCAATTGGAGAATGGTTGGGTAAATTATGGTATATGAAGGTTAGGAATATTATTGTTCTGTAAGAAATGACCAGCAGGAGGCATACAGAGAGGTTTGGAGAGACTTACATCAACTGATGCTGAGTGAAATGAATAGAACCAGAAGATCACTGTACACTTCAATGTTGTATGAAGATGTATTGTGATGGAAGTGGATATCTTCAACATAAAGAAGATCCAACTCACTTCCAGTTGATCAATGATGGACAGAAACAACTACACCCAGAGAAGGAACACTGGGAAGTGAATGTAAATTGTTAGCACTACTGTCTATCTACCCAGGTTACTTATATCTTCGGAATCTAATACTTAACATTCAACAAGAAAATTAGATTTACACACATATACTGTATCTAGGTTATACTATAACACATCTAAATATATATGGGATTGCCTGTCATCTAGGGGAGGGAGTAGAGAGAGGGAGGGGATAATTTGGAAAAATGATTACAAGAGATAATGTTATAAAAAATAATTACTCATTCATAGATACTCAAAAAAATTTATAATAATGTGACTTTGTTTTAATAATAATAAAAAAGAAAAGATAGTCCAAATTTTGCTTTCTCTATTCCCACGCTAAGCCATTGTGAATATCCTATATGATACATACATTTACTGTTTCACAGTGTTAAAAAAAAAAAAAAGAAGCAATTTAGTAATTATTTATAGTAGTTTGTGCAGGCAAGTTAACCACAATCTGATTGTGGAAATAATCATAATGTTATTATTTCCTTTTCCTTCTTTCCTTCCTTTTTTCCTTCTTTCTTTACTCCTTCTTTCCTCCCTCCCTTCCTTCTTTCTTCCTTCCTTTGTTCCTTCTTGTCATAAGTTACAGAGATATCATAAGCAATTCTTAGAAAGGCCAATGATACAAAGAGAAAACAAAAGACAGCTTGTTTCAATAAATTTAATTCTACTTTCCCTGATTGTGTATAGTAAATTCCTAACATATAGTAAGCTTTCAATTAATATTAATTAAATGAACACAGGAATAACGTCTTCATGATACTTGATTAACATTCAGTGCCTATTTATTTGTTTAAATAAATAAGGGCTGGACTTCAAAGATTTCAACTGATGCTTTGTGTTGTATCTTACCTACTGAAATAGGAGATTAAGTATACATTTTCCTCTCATCATTTAAGGAATATGTTTACTCATGATACATGAACTCCCAAAAGTGTTAATGCAATTTTATGCTTTAATGTCTTAAAGCTATTAAAACTTTATAAATACCTTGCATCTTAACTGAATAAAAGCTCAATTGGTTTTTGTTGCTTTAATATTTTTCCTCCATCAGTTTTTTTTTGCCTTCCTACCATCCATTAATTCAATTTTTTACATTTTTATATTTAAGATTTAGAAATTTAAACATCAAGAAATTAATATTTCAATTTATAAAAAACAGAAAAAGAGAATAATTTATGAAAGCATGATTTTTAATGTAACACAATAGTACCAATATCATCCTGCTTGTCGGTGTCTTGTTTTGAATTTTCTTTTTTTCTTCTGTATGTTCTGTGATAGTCTTTTGTTTTTCTGTTTGAATTACTATCACTCACAACCTTCTTTGTCTTCAGTGGTCACCACTACAATCATCTTTATTTTTTTTGTTCATTTATTAAAAACTTAACTAAGTTATAGAAGACAAAAAAAAATTTTCTCCATATGCACAGCAGAATATAGGAGAACACTCTTCAAAATAAAAAAAATAATAAATTTACAGTTCAAGAAACTCTATATAGTAAATATGACACATTATGGTTAGACTTGTCTTTCTTTTCTTACCTCCTTATAGGTTTTCTTTTCCTTTCTGTTGTATACTTTTTACTTCATTCTTCCTCCCTCCCAATTCCTCCCTATCACCAGAAGGGTACATTTAAGCACAAGTGAACACATATATACACATACATATGTATATAAATATTTACAATATGCACATATATGTGTAATATGTCTAAAGCCATACCCATATATACATATAGCATTATTTAATTTTCTAATTACACAAGCTTATCAAATCATTGTTTTTTTCTTGTAAAAATTCTGGCTTACATGGGATGTTATCCATTTTTATATGTGTAAACTGAACCAGACAATAAAAGCCTGGTAAACATTACCAGTATTACTATTGACACTTGAAATATGAGTAAATAGAGTCTTAAAACTTATGTTGACCACAAAAACTAGCTCTTATTCTATTTCTCATTTATTGTGGTCATATAGATAAAACCTGCATATAAAATTCTATAGGAATCAAGACAAATATTATTCAATTCCTTGTTGAGTTGTGTTTTATTCTTTGTTACTTGTATATGTGTTTTCCTTGGCAAATCATTTTCTTCTGTGTCCTTATTTTACAGATGAAGAACCAAGGCAGATGAGAGTTAAGTTATTTGTCCAGAGTTAGGTGAGTGTCAGAGACTGGATTTGAACTCAGATTTTAATGACCCCCTGTACCACATAGCTGCCTCACATTTTTTACTTGCTTCTAATCAAAATACTGTTTTTATTTTCTAGATCTGATTGCCATTTAGTAATTATGATTGTACCTTTACCAACTTTGTGTATTTTTAAATGAAATATTGGATAATTATAGCATCTGAATATGTTACCAAAATGTCTAATTCAAGTAGATGTTTGGTTTTATAGGGACTGGGAATGCTATACCACAGATGGTGAGCAGTCTTGCAGAAGGCCTCTGTGCCACTGTGTGGGCCTTCAATGTTTTGGGAGCCAGACATGTGTTTAAATTGACTTAGGCCCAAGTGATCTATTTAAATTTAGAGCTCAAAGATATTTTAAATTGACATTATGTTGTTAAAACAGGACTTGGACTTTTTCTATTTTATTTTTTTCCCCTTTGTCTCTGTTCCTTAGTAGAACCCATCTGTTTGGCATGGGAAGTCAGAATATAATACTTGACATGGGAATTGTACTGAGAGTCTGACACCTTAGCAAGTAGAGTTATGAAAAGTAATTATCTGTAACATATTTAATTAATTTCTGTTTTAATTTCAATCTATTATTATCAGATAAAATAAATTATTTCTCTTTCAGTTCTTAATATTCTTAACTAGTTTCTGACCATGGAGGTAGAAATATTGCCATGCTGTGACAAATGTCTTGGTTTGAGCACAGTTGCCAAATATTTTGTTCCAATAAAAAAAAAAAAGCATAAATGGCTAAAATCATTATCTATAAGTAGAGCAAATAAGTATTTGATCCAAGAATATATCATTATAAGAACTTCCACAAGTGGAAACTCCTTTAAGGAAATGTTGACCCCTTTTCTGAAACTACCAGTCTTACTGAAGTAGTTGTTGTTATTCTTGTTCAGTCATTTAGCTATGTGTGACTCTGTAATTGTAAGCCATATTGTCCATGGGGTTTTCTGACAAAGATACTGTAATGGTTTGTCATTTCCTTCTTCAATGGATTAAGGCAAACAGAAGTAAAGGGACTTGCCCAAGATCATACATCTAATAAGTGTCTGAGGCCAGATTTGAACTCAACTTTTCCCAACTCCTAGCTCAGAGCAGCCTTACTGCCACCTACTGAAGTACTCAGAGAACTTGTATTTTAAGTGACTTTCCTATATATTTCTGAGATGAAATTATGTGAAGCAGCTTAGTGGAGTGGAAAAATATAACTTTTTTGAATCAGGAAGACTTGCATTCAGATTTGACCTCTAACTTCTAAGTATAGTATTGACAAAATAAACTTCAAAAACTAAGTAAACCCAGAGAAAGGAATAGACATATAAATCCTTAGAATAGGAATTCTAAGTTCCAACCTAATAAATCCATAAGAGACTTTTAGAATCAAAATGCTACCAAATGCTTAGCAGAAAATAATACCTTCAATTTTAATGTGTTTCATTCTTTAAAAGAACATGTGGAGAGAAGGCCCTTCAGCTCTATTTCCTGCTTTACAAAAGGATGTGAGAATTGATGGATGATCACAGAGTAGAGATAGCACAGCATGATTAAGGTGTTTGTTTTTAATTAAAAAAAATAAAAAATAACTGTATGGGAATTTTCTAATTGTAATAATAATAACTAGCTTTTCTCATAGTCATTTAATATTTACATACTATTTTATACATAGTAGTGACTCATTGGATCCTCCCAACAACTGGATGTGATAAATAGTGCATGTACTACTAATCCTATTTTACAGATGAGGAACCTGAAGCTGAGAAAGGATGATTTGCTCAAGATCACACCGCTAGTAATTGGTTATATGTGGTTAGATTGAAACTGAGATTTTATAGACTCAAGGTACATTGCTATATTGAGTATGTTATTGTAATGTTATTGTAATTATTGGTAAGGGCAGAAAACTTATTCACATTCAAAGATACTAGTCATTACCCTTGTGATCTTTTTGGTAAACTGTACTTTTCACAGGGTCTTATCTTGTTTGGAAATATTCTCATTATTCAAATTCATTTAATATGCCTTCCAAACTCAACATGAAAACAAAATGTTTCTCTCCAAGATGACCAAAAATCTCTTGATAACCTAATCCATTTCTTGTTTCTTATCCTTCTTGATCAACCTGAAACATGAGGTATTTTATTCTATTCTTGACGCTGTCTCCTCTGAGTTTTCATGATATTTTTCTCCCTCAGTTTTCCTCCTCTCTGGTGTCTTTCAGATTCTTTTAATGGCTCATTATACATTTCTCATGCCCTAATTGTGACTGTTTTCCAAGGCTTTTCCTGAGCTCTCTTCTGTTATCTATTACCTTTGTCCTTGAGATTTCATCAATTCACATGAATTCTATTATTGACTCTGCAGATGATTCCCAATTCTATATATCAGTCCCTAGTCTCTCTCCTCAGATGCATTCTCCCTATAACAATTTCTTACTGAACATTTCAACAGCATGTTTAATACATCTTTCAAGCTCAGCAATTTTAAAACATAATTTATTACTTTTCCCACTAAGCCTTTCAACTCTTTCTAATTTCCCTAGTTTTACTGAGATCACCATTATTCTTCCACTTTGATTCCAATACTTGGAGTATTCTTGATTTCTCATTCCATCTTATCTTTCATATCCAACTATTTTCCAACTAGGATATTACCTCCATAATATCTCTCATATTTATTCACGTGGCCATAATCCTAGTATAGAGTCTTATTGGAATAGCTTTTTTCTTTTTTTTTTCTGATCTACATGAAACAGATAGCTGAGGCCTTCACCTGATACTATCAACATACCTTCCCAAAATAACAATACATTTTATGAAATCTTTTTTTCCCTTCAACTTCTCCTTATGCATATACCAAATGTTCATTCCCAAGTCTATAACTTTTCTCTAATTTTCTTAAGTTTGCATAACTCTCATCAAAATCTATCCATGCCTTAAGCTACCCAAATGACTCTCCATTATTGATGTACTGCTAATTATCCTATATGTGGATCACTGAAGGAACTAGTAATATGTAACTAAGAGAAAAAATCTTGAATAGCCCATGATAGTTGTCTTCAAGTATTTGAAGATATATCATATCTAAGAGTAATTAGATTCATTCTGCCTAAATACTCAAAGCAAAACTTCTCTTGATGGATACATAATACCTAATACAAAATAAATAAATAAATAAATAAATAAATAAATAAGTAAGTAAATGAATAAACAAACAAATAAATAAATAAATAAATAAGTGAATAAACAAACAAACAGACAGACAAATAAATAAATAAATAGAAAAATAAACAAACAAACAAACAAACAAATAAATAAATGAATGAATGAATAGATAGATAGATAGATAGATAGATAGATAGATAGATAGATAAATTTGATTTAAAGTAAAACAATCAAAAAAATTAAACAAAAATTAAAAGGCTTCATTGGGAGGTAGTGTTTCCCTCTGATTTTAATTCTTCAAATGACAAATGAAAGAAATTTTCTTGCATTTTATAAAGGTAAATTTTGTGCAGTTAAATGTTGGGCAAAATGGATTCTAATGTCTCTTCCATATTTCAGATACTGTGACTATATTATTTTCTACTCCCATTTATCTCTACTTTTTATGAATTCTTATTGAAAATATAATTTGACTACATATCATAGTGTTTGATTAGAAGTTGCTGTGGTTTGTTCTCGAGTTAGTTCTTGTGTTTCAATCTTTTCTACCTACCTAGGTTATAAGGTTTGATAGCAAGAATGACCAAATTCTCTTGTATCTATTATCTAGAAATAGTGAGGCACTCACTCAATATTGAGAAAGAGGCAACAATGATGAGAGTTGAACTATTATTAACTTGACAACCATTTCTACTCCATGCCAAGTTGAAGCATCCTAGGATTGTACTCAAAAAGACTCCAAAATAATGTCCCATTTCCCTCCCAAGCTTGCCCTAACCATTGTCCTATTTTTCACCCATATGCCATGTCCAGGGGAGTGACTCATTGACTTACCAACTATCTATACACTCAATTCACTATTCTCATAGATATTGGTCTGGTTTTTTTTTTTTTTTTTTTTTTTTAAATAATGGTTTAATCATTCTTTTCAGTCATAATCATGGTTGTCCCCCAAGATATTATTCTGTGTCATTTTCTCTTTTGCCTCTATATTGTCCCACGTGGAGGTCTTATCAGTTGTGAAATACTTCCCTCTTCTATATATCCGTCCTTATCTTTCTCCTAAGCTCCAGTCCTAGATAATCAAATGTTTTTTGGACATTTTCAACTACTTATTCAATGTACATATCAATCTAAAATGTATAAAACATAACTAATTACTATTTAAAAAAAAAAAAAACAACTTTTTTCCCCTCTTCAAAGATTACTTATTGCTCTAAAGAGCAGCACCATCCTTTCAGTCACATAAGGTCACAACCTCAATATCATCCTTGATTCTACATTCTGTCTTATCCTCATATATAGACTGTCATTTCTTTTCTTTTTATTCATTCAATCATTTATGATAAACTCATAAAAGACTGTAGTAGGCATTCAATAAATTCACATTTATTTTTTCCTACATGAAGTAAATCATAACTTGCAATATTTTAAACCACTACAACTAAAGCTGGGCAGAATTATTTCTCTTATGACATTTCATAGTTTGCAATATGCTTTTTTGTATCATTTCATTTGGTATTGATGCAGAAGAGGAAAGGAAATGCTGCTTATCAGTTTTTTTCATAGTTTTCAAATTAAAGAAATAATGCTGGAAGAAGAAAATGATTCCTTTTATTACATAATATTAGATTTTTGACACATTTTTGGAGAAAAATAGAAAACAAGTATTTATGAAGAGTTCTCCATACATTAGAGACTGAGATAAGTAATGTCATTATAAATACAAGTAAGTAAGAAATTTTCAGCTCTGAAGAAACATGCTAGAGGGGGAATATAATCTATAGAGGAAAGCTCAAAAGGGGTCCGGGATAAGAATGTTTTCAACATGATATGTAGATTAATAAGAGGTGTCTTGGAGGAATGCTTCACATAAATAATAAGTTAATTCCCACCTGTTAGAGCCCAGTACCCCAGGGACAGAAGCCATTTCCAATGGAAGAAAATTGAGGGTCAAGACCAGAACAAGGGTATCTTATGTGGCAATGTCCAGAAGGTCATTTGACCCATCTATTCTAAAATCCAACAATTGAAATTCTTAAGACAATTCATGAGAACTGTGATGTGATAACAATTTGTTCATCTCTAATTTTGTGTACTAATCATGGCTTATTTTACTATGTTATTTGATTGCCTTCACCCCCCCTCCTTTACTGAAATGTAATTTCATGAAGACAGCTTCTATGTTATGTTATTCTGTGTTTGCTCCACTACTTTGAACATTATAAATGTCCTATAAATTAATAATAAAATGAATGGGAAAAGTTTATAAATTAATGAAGAAAAAAACCCCAAAGAACAAATAAGCAAAGAAGAAATTTAGAAAGATATTGGAACACCTCTGTGATGATAAACCTTCTTTAGCTGTAACTTTTTTTTTTCAAAATAGTAACAAGTACATGATTACAGGAAGAAATGCAGTTTCCATTTTAAAAAATTTACCCTGATATTGTTACCTTTTGAGATTAAACACATCTACCATTAGCAAACACATCTACCATTAGCACCCACTAAACCCTATGATCTTCATTTCTACCTTTTGAAATTTTAAAGAAGAATTGAAAAGCCTTTGTTTTTCATAGAATTAACTTTTACCACAATATTCATACTGCCTAAGGTCTGTGCTTTCATCAAATTAAAAAACAAAAGTAACAAGGCATGGATTAGATGGTGAAGCAGCAAAGGAATAAATAAGGAAATAAAAGAAGCCTTTCTTGTTTCATGTCATTTTTTTGTTATATCATTATTAGTAGAATAAAGGCATATGGGATAACCAAACCATTACTCCAGTAGGGCAGCCAAATGTTAGCTTGTGTATATCACCTTCATTAATATAATGCCTTTCATTAAATGTTGTCTTTTATTTTAGACTTATGCAACAAGAAGCCTGGCTTTATTGCCCTCTATGTGCCTTGTTTACACTCCAGTGACTGACAATCGAAAAGTTTGATTTCAATAAGCTTATATTCCATTTTTATTATTTTTCCCTTTCAACCCTGAATGCACTTGAATGACTTTTATTTAAAAGAAAATAGCTTAATGTTTTGATTTCTTTCCCATCTGTGTTTCTCTCTCTTTTTCTCCTTCTTCAGTTTTCCTAAAAAGAATATTGTTTTAATGTGGAGGTGAGGAAAAGGAAAAAGTTTCAATTTTAAGAAATATTTGTTTGAAAATGTGGGGATCACATTTTCAAAATGTTCACTTAAAATGTCTATGTCTCTCCCAATCCACATAATAAAGGTTACTTTAAAGACGTGGAATGACTTTATTTTTTTTTTTTTAATGCTATAAACATTTATTTCAGTGTAATTAAATATTTGTCATGCTACTTACCTAAGTAAATAGGTGGCAAAGTGAAAATAGCACCAGGACTGGAATGAGAAAAATTCATCATCTTGAGTTTAAATCTGGCCTTTCTTACTCACTAGCTATGTGACCTTATCCCAATCACTCACTTAACCCTGTTTGCCTCAGTTTCTTATCTGTAAAATGAGCTGGAGAAGGAAATGGTAAATTACCTGGGCATTTCTGCCAAGAAAATTCCAAATTGGATATCAAAGAGTGAAACATGGCATACAACTGAACAACATGTGCACCAAGGAAAAGTTTAACTCAAATGCCTAACTCAGAGATCTATTTACCTCCCAAGTAGTAGAGCTTTCTCCTCACACATCTACCATTAGCACCCACTAAACCCTATGATCTTCATTTCTACCTTTTGAAATTTTAAAGAAGAATTGAAAAGCCTTTGTTTTTCATAGAATTAACTTTTACCACAATATTCATACTGCACACACATACACACACATACACACACACACACACCAAAAAAAAACACCTTTTCTAGCATGTCTTTGTTGATATAAAGCTAATTACTTAAAGGTTATAACTATTTTATTTTTTTCTTCACCTATCCAAATCTCAAACAGAAACTAGAATGTTAGAAGTATTTATATACAAGTCGTTCATTAATTTTGATTAGTAGGTGAAATAATATGCAATAATATTATATAAAAATAATATGCAAAATTTGAAAATAAAACATTGCAAACAAAATTGCAAAATTTGCAGTAATAATGTGTTAACTTTGTAAACTTTAAAGTGATACCTAAATTTCTACTGTTGTTATAGTGATTATATGAAATCATGTACTTTAAGTTTGTATAACTGATAATTAACTTGTAATGAGGGTTTGGCTCATGCAAAGTTCCCATCAGCTTTTATGACTTCTCTACATGGATAACATGGATAACATATGATAACATATCCTATCTTCCAACTAACATGTAGTCAGATCCATTCATGTATATTTTTAAGAGTAAGATTTCTAATTATGACAATTTAAGAAAATTGATATATTGATGAATTTACAAATAGTCATTACAAACCATCTCCCAAATTTTACAAAAGGTAATTCAGAAATGAACAGAATTAAGGGAGACATGACTTATAGTGGTAAGGATATGATAATTCTATTATACTCTATGCTTGTCAGATATATTTATAATATTGTTTGTCAGGGAGCCACAATTTAAGAAGACTATTTATAAACTAGAGAAAACCAGAGGAGGACAATTAAGATCTGAAGGTCCTGAAGGTAATACCACATGAGAATTGAATGAAAAATCTGAGGATGTCTAGCCTGGGGAAGAGAAAATTCAGGTTGGGGGAGAGAGAAAGGACAGGTAATGGGGATGATAGTTATTTTCAAGTATTTGAAGGGCTTTCATATAGAAAAAGAATTAAACTTGTTCTGCTGGGCCTTCCAGGAGAGAAATAGGTAGGTGTTAAAGAGACAAATATATATATGTGTGTGTGTGTGTGTGTGTGTGTGTGTGTGTGTGTGTGTGTGTGTGTGATCTAAATAAATAAATAAATAACTTCCTAAAAAATGACATCTATCTAAAGATATAATGGATTCCCTTATTACTTTATGATATTTTTCCCTTCATTGGAATTCTATAAGTTCTAGATGAATGAAGACTCATTTATATTTTATAGCTGAGATTACTTACTGATATAGATTAGAGTAAGTGTCCATTGAAATCCATCCTATATCTAAAATTCTCTGATTCTGTTATTGAGACTTTAGATTCCTGTTTACATTGGCATTTGACAGGATCTGGCAAAAGTGATTTAGCTGTGCTGAGCATTGCCATAAATGAGAAATTAAGTGTGGTGCAGTACTTGGATTTAAGGGTTCTCTCTATGCATAAGGCATTCATTTTATTTCACTTGCTACACAGCAATTCTCTGCAGCATTCACTTTTCTTAACCTATAAATAACAATGTCTTTCACTTCCAACTCTCTTTTTTGCAAAGTTGTTGACTATAATTTCCCTCCTAAATTTCAGAAAGGACAACAACTGTGACTCTAGAGAAGCCATTTTGAGAAGCCAGCTCGAAAAATCTCAACCATTACCCTGAATGTCCGAACATTCTGGGGAACTTCAGCATGGTATTTGGGCTGAAAGTAAAAGTATCAAATCAACCCTCTTATATAATAAGACTATAGGCAAAGAAAGCAGATCTTTTTTTTTCTTTCTTTCTTTTCTTTCTTTTTTTCTTTTTTTTTTTTGGAAGATCATGAAACACTAAACATATTTAATTTATTTTTTAAAAAAGGAGTAGAGGACAGTTGCTGAGAAGAAAGGGAATTTCCTTTTCCATTTACAAGGAATTTATTATACTCAGAGAATAAGATGCAGCTTATCTTATCCTCTAAGCTATCAGAGGTGATAATAACCTCATGACATTATTTCTAATTCTCTAGATAATAGAAATAATAGAACATGAAGATTCTTTCTATTCATTCTCTCTCACTTGTGAAGAAAGAACTTTTCTAATCCCAGACATTTAACCTCTTTCAGGAAGCTATAAAATATGTACATTTTTTATTCTCTTATATATGGGTTCCCCCCAGATCAGGCATGTGGGTTTGAAGGTAATTTGGAACTCTAAATTCATGCAAAGCCATAACAAATTAGCCCTCTCCACTAAGTTTACCATTACTTGTTAAAGAAAATAATTATTTCAGACCAAAGCTTTGATCAAAAACATATTAAAATAAGTGACAAAAAAGCATTCTTTCTGTTAACCTAAGCTATAATCTCCCACTCATGTGAAGAAAAGATTATTTGTAGGAGACTCACACATAAAAGGCAAGTATGACAAAACCAAAAACATGAGACACACATATATACATATATATATATACAGTTTACAAAAAACATATATGTTTCTATATAGCAAACAAATATGATTGTGGCATATATGTAAAGAAACAACAGGTTTCAAAGAATACAGTGCTGATAATTTCTTCTTGCAATATCATCACATTGTTCTTATTAGGCCTTATTGAGACTAGCAATCACTGTTGGTCTCTTTATTGCATTAGTTGCTATAGTGTATTCTTAGTTGAAAATATGGGGATGATATTTAATCATAGCTGAATAAGGTAGTTGTCCCTGGATGGCAATCCAATAGTTATCTAGTCCCTGCTAGTAGTTTCTCCCAGTCAGTGAGTGTAGAACTTCTAGCTTCTAGTTTCTGGAGTCTTCTGATGAAGTATTACTTTTCCCCATAAAAGAAAGAGTAGACTATTTCATCTTTGTGTTAGTCTATAATCCGGAGGTTTTAGCAGAACTGTTTGATAGATGCAAATTAACTTCCCAACCATCATTGGTTAGGGAACATTAGTTAGTCATGACCTGGTAAGAAAAGTCTGGCAATGCTTTGTTTCTACTAGAGCTCTTCTCAAGGAGTCAAGATCTCCTGAAATGTAGAATAGCCAGCCAATGAACTCCAGCCCTAGAGCTATATTATAACCTTCTTGTTCACCAGGTGGCAAGGTTTCTATCACAAACCTTTATGGGACAAGTAAAGAGTAAAAGACCTTTGTAAGTTTTGCTTAATTTCACTCTAAAATCATTAAAAATTATTATTGTTTCATCAAACTCTAAGGTCTATCTGGATCAGAGATTCCCTCAATTTTTTTTTAAATCTCAAGATTCTGTTCTTTCATGAAAGTGAATGAGCAGATAGAAGACAAAGAGTAAATATCAAAAAATGTGGGTCTTTGACAATATTGTTCAACACTTCAACATTTCTGTCCATCTTCCAGGCTTTATTCTGTGTGTGTGTGTGTGTGTGTGTGTGTGTGTGTGTGTTTGTGAAAGAAATGTTTTATATTGCAGTTTCATGAAACCTGTGAATTCTTTCTCAGATTTAAAAAAAAAATCATAAATGAAATAAACCCTAAATTTCAATGAGAAGTTAGTAAAAAGGGACAGCTAGATGGCACAGTGAATAGAGCACCTGCCCTGAATTCAGGAGGACCTGAGTTCAAATTTGATCTCAGACACTTAACACTTTCTAGCTTTGTGATCCTTGGCAAGTCACTTAACTTCAATTGTCTCATGGGAAAAAAAAGAAGAAGAAGAAGAAGAAGAAGAAGAAGAAGAAGAAGAAGAAGAAGAAGAAGAAGAAGAAGAAGAAGAAGAAGAAGAAGAAGAAGAAGAAGAAGAAGAAGAAGAAGAAGAAGAAGAAAAGAAGAAGAAGAAGAAAAAGAAGAAGAAGAAGAAGAAGAAGAAGAAGAAGAAGAAGAAGAAGAAGAAGAAGAAAGTAAAAAAAATAATGATGTGATTATTTTTCCCCACATATAAGCTCATAGACTTCCTGAATTTTGTCCATGAAACTAAGGTAAGAAGCTTAATGGAAGACAATAATTTGAATTTGGATTTATAGAAGAGAGATGATAAACTTGAAGATTGAGAGTATAATTCTTCAGGATAAGAAGAATTCTAATAAAAAAAATTTTCAAAATCATAAATGATAGTCTTAAGATTTAGTGTTTATAGTTGTTCAGATATCCATATTAGGACAATTACACAGATAAATTTGAAGTCACAGTTAACCTATTTCCTAATCAGACTTTATACCTCTCTGTCAGGATTTCTAACCTTTCTTCCAATCTCCATAATAAACCTCTTTCATCAATCTAGGTTTTGGGGTCTGTAAATTTTTTTACAGAGAACCTCTCTGCCACCAGAAGGGAGTTCCCAAAACTCCCTACCCTTGTGCCTAATCCCAAGGGGTTGCAGGGGAGCCAAACCTCTTCATTTGGTTCCCTGAACCCTAAACCTGCCACTAAACTTTATCATTTAACTCCCTGACCAACAGAAACCCTAATCTCATTTTGGATCCCTAAATCTAAACCTTATCATCTTCATCATCATGACTTCCAATTTCCTTTCTAACTCAATATATGATTCCACGTGATTGCTGACAAAGCCAAGAATAATACAATGAAATCATTTAAGAAAAGTAGATTTCATTGCCAAAAGGATTTCATAATAAAAAGACATTACATATTATAAGGTAGTGTGTGGTACGGAAATGGTGAGGGGTCACCATTTAATAAAAAAGCTGGAGAGAGCTCTAGAGAAAAGCAAAGTTTATTGTACATTCTCGCGAGAAGGGCATCCCACTCTTCGAGTAGACTATCAAAGAGAGGAAGCGCCTCCTGTGGGCAGGACAGCACCTTTAATCCCTAACGCAAAATGCCCCCTCCCACCACTGACCCTCATCCTCATTGGCTGAGAGTCTTACATTCTAAACGCGAGATCTACCCATGAAATTGAACCTGACCAATAAGTACATAGTTGCCCATATTTGGATGAAATAGGGAGATGTCATAGGAGGGGAAGGCAATGCCCTTTGCTTGAACTTCAGAGTCCTTCAGGCCTACTCGAACTCTGAAGTAGATGAAGCCTTACTCGATTTTCACAACTGTCTTGAAAGATCTCACCTCATATCATTCAGTCCCTGCTCTTATTTTGTACACTGAGATCTCTTCAAATTTTTGTAACATAATTTCACATTCCCTATGAATTCCTCACTTCCTTCTGATTCCTGTTGGCCTTGGGCCACCGGCTCCACCCTTACCCTTTTAACAGCATCTATTTAACAGACCCTTCAGCTTTCTCTTCCAACCTGATCATTCCAGATGATGAGTTTTGGACAATTCTGGTTATTAATCTGATCAAACAAGGGATGTAGATAGGGAATAATATAACACCACTAAGAGCTATAAGGCCAAACCAAAGGAGCTGCTTCCACCAGCTTCCCAAACCAGGACCATCTAGAAGTATTGAACAGTGAGGTCCAAGTCTGTACAGGAACATGAGCAAGTTTCCTAATGTTCTTAGTGATTTCCTTCACTAGATTACCATTGTTATCAATCTTTATACAACATGTGGATAAATTTAGTTTAGCACAAACTCTCCCTTCCTCAGCCAACAAATAATCCAGCACAAGTCTATGTTGTAAAACAGCCTCTCTGGTTTGAGTAGCTTCATCAGCCAAAAGATGTAGTGCCTCAGCTGTCTGATTGGTGATAATCTCTACAACTGCCTGAAGCCTAATTATCCTGTTCAACATGTATATTGCAGTTCTATACCCCCAACTTCCATCTTGAGCCCAAGTCGCTGGCCCATACTCTTTGACTATTCTTTCTGGAGGCCAGGCCTCACCCCAACTATTTGCATCTTCAGTCCAAGTGATGGAGTTATCTAAACTCCGTTTCCCCCTTCCCAAATCATCATACAACTGAATCCCTAAATATTGGTTTGCCTGTTCGGGAAGAAAGAAAAATTTTGGCCTTATTAGTCCAATCTAACAATTCCCTGTCCAATTGAGAGGCAGGTGAGTATAGGCAGTTAAACCACAGATCCAATAATGACCCTTTAGAGCAGGTTGTTCCCTTGGAAATATGTCTGAGCTATTCCTTGTAAAAGGGTAATATTGTTGGTCTCTCGTCCCTAGGGGACTTCTCTCCACAAAGGGGTCATACTGGCATTTCCATAAACCTTGCTCTTTTCTCCAACTACAATTGGCAACTGGCCACTGGCCTGTTAGATTAGAGGTACTCCAAAATGTGGAAAACAGAGTCCCATGTTGCCCGGGTGTCCCTGGGGTGACATTATACCAACCCCATTGGTAACTGTACCCAATGTATATGTTCCCTTTCCTCTTATTCTCTTTTATATATCTTAATACATCCCATTCTACTCCCATTCTACTTCAGCAGTAGTGACTTGTTGATAGCAATATCCTTGCTCTCCTATTTCTGGGAGAACATCCAAGGTACAGTCTTTCTAGTCCTTCCCACACTTCAATTGAGGATTCTTCCCCGTATCCCGCCAATATTTAGACATTTTTGTACAGTCAATTGTCTTTGGCCTCAGGTCTGTTCTCGAATAGGTCCACTCACATACACTAATTCCCAGCTTCAAACCTTGTCCTGTCTGATTTAAGCAGTATTTCCCTTTCCTATCTTCTGTCAATGACCACTGATGTTTCTCTTCTAAATTCCAGAAACAGGTCCCATTATGAATTTGGGATCTGTTGCTAAGGATCCAGGCTGGGCTTAAGGAGACAGGTACCCATGGCCATTGGTTCAATTGTTGGGATCCACCACAGATCCAACAATTCGATAAGTTAAATGTTCTCCCTATATTCTGCATGAGCAGGAGAAATTGGTTCTCATCTCTAGAAGGTCATAAGGAAATAGATAAATCCAAAGCTTAGGGAGAGCCTCATAATGTTCAACTATTATAACACTGTGAAGTTAAGGTGAACTTCCCAAAGGAAAATATATCAAATCACAAACAGGCAAAGAGACCCAAAGTAAGAAAAGAGAAGTCATACAGTTACAATGCACTGGATTCAGAATCAGTGTTCCCATTCAGTGGAGGTCCCCTCCTCTTATGTAATTGGAGGTCTTCCCTGTCTTCAACTGTCCACTCTGATAAAGGTGGCGCCACAGGTCCTTTTGTCCTGGTGTGGTGTGTCCAGCCTCGTTCCTGGGTGCGAATCCCAGTATCTGAAGTCAGTATCACTTGGTGGGGTCCGTCCCAGCACGGAGTCAGCTTCTCGTCCTTCCAGGAACGGATCAGCACCCAATCTCCAACCTGAATTCTATGAACAGGGAAACCTAGAGGAGGAGTCTGAGCTATTAGCCCTTTTTGTTGAAGTTCTTGCAAATGTTCCAGCAATGATTTAACATATCTCTTAACAAACAAATCCTTAGTTTCTAAAATAGGGTCCCAGTCTCCCTTAGGATAAGCCTGGAAAGGATGACCATACAATAATTCATAAGGTGAAAGCCCAATATCTCTACGTGGCTTGGTCCTGATTCTAACCAGAGTGAGAGGAAGGCATTTCGTCCAAGGTAGTTGGGTCTCTAAAAATAACTTAGTCAACTGCCGTTTTATTTCTTGGTTCATCCTTTCTATTTTCCCAGAAGAGGGAGGATGCCAAGGGGTATGGAGATCGCGAGTGATTTCTAAGGCCCTAATCAGATTCTGCAATACCTGGGCAGAAAAATGTGTTCCCTGATCCGAGTCTATCCTCTCCACCATTCCATATCTAGGAATAATTTGTTCTAATAAGACCTTACTTACTGTCGAGGCAGATGCTCGGCCTGACGGGAATGCCTCCACCCATGAGGTCAGATGGTCCACTATGACCAGCAAGAACTTAAGGCGACCCACTGGTGGCAGCTCAGTAACGTCCACCTGGATGCTTTGGAATGGTCTGATTCCAGGAGGTCGTCCCCCTTTTGGAAGCTGGCGTTGGGCAGCCCTGTTAGTCCTTCGACAAACAAGACAACCGGTTGTCCACCAGTTGTCGAGCCATAGTATATAGGCCGGGGGAAACATACCTTGTCAGTATAGCATCACACAGGTTTTGGACATCCCAATGACTGCCCTGGTGCAGTTGCTGAAGGACTTGCCTCATACTTGCTTTGGTCAGTACCTCTCTGCCCGTCAGGTAAGAGCCATCGTCCTTCCGAGTTCTTAACTGATCCGAGAGTTGAGGCTTTCTCTTTTTCCTCCTGAGTAAAACTAGGAGAGGGTAGACTAGGGGGAAGTACAGGTATCAAAGACATTATATGAGAGATTTCCTGATCTCTGGCTCCCTTGGCCTCCCGGTCTGCTAATCTATTTCCCCTTGCCTCAAAAGAATTTCCCATCTGATGTCCCTTTACATGTATTACTGCTATATTCCTAGGAGTCAGAATATTTTCTAGTATCTCTCTGACTAGTGTATGATGAACCAGTTCTTTACCTTTACTGTTTACAAATCCTCTTTCCTCCCAAATCCTCCCAAATACATGCATCACACCCCAGGCATATTTAGAATCAGTATATATATTCCCATCTTGGTCACACAATAATTTTAACGCTTGATTTAAAGCATACGATTCACAACAATTCACAAGTTTGAGCCAACTAATGGGCAGGTAGACTGCCCTTGGTAACAGTGGAAGTTCTAATAAACCCATTTCTTTTCCCATTTATCATCCTAGAAGAACCATACATAAATTCTAAACAAATATTTATCATAACCTTGTGTTGATAACAATAAGGAATTTGTCCCAATGAGTTTATATCCAAGTAGATCTTTCATAAGTGAACATTATTCATACAAATCAGTTTGTTTTTAAAAACACCCAATGCAAATACAATCATATACAGAATGTCTAATTCCACACAAGAGAATTCAAGAAGTTTTGATAAGAGATTCCTATTAACTTGTAATGGGAGAGACATTCTGCTATTCTGAAACATAAGGTCTTATCAAGTATTCTGATAAAGAGGCAGGGGGGGGAGGTTTGCAAAACTAAGAGGCAGGGAAACTGAGGCAGGACTGAGGCAGGACAATAATTCAAAGTTAAAACATAAGCTAGCCAATCATAGTCTAGCAAATTTTCAGCTAAAGTCCCCTGTAAAGGCCTTTTGTCTCTGCAGCCTTCTCCAAACCCCGCATCTGCTAAAATCAGGTGTGTCTAGCTAGCGGACAGGTAAAGAGCTTTTTCAACTTTTTGCAGCCTCTCCCTTATCTGTAGAGACAAGAGAGCGAGACAAAAGGAGACCTTTCGTCAATCGCAGCAATTCTTAAAAGAATTGTGCCGAGCATAGAGCTCTAACAACGATCCAGGCCAGAAGCAACCTGGATGTCCGCTGCAAAAAGAAAAAAAATCTTTTACCTTTTCCAGAGTTCCATTCAGTACCCAAATTATGTCTATTTTTCGAGGTCCTTCATCAGGGAACCAAAATGATGAGGTAAGCAAAGAGTAAGTAGTTTCCAATTCATCCTGAACTGAAATAAGACATCAGTTTTTTTTTCCAATTTTCTGACCAGTTGAAATCTCAGTTTCCCTTCCCCCCCTGTTTACAGAAATTATCAGATTATACACAACAGACTAGTAAATTTCCCAAAATAGCAATAGTCATACAGTTTTATACAGCAATAGTTCTGTTCTCCAGGGGACAAAAAGGAAGCAGGATTAAAATTATGATCTTGGATTATGGAGCATTCTTTTCTAATAGTATTGCCTCATGTTTCAACACTATGGAATCTGTGAGCCATCTCCCAGCCCTCTAGATTTAATATTGTTCTAACTTGAATACCCCTTCATTTCATCTTCTCTGCATATTTAATAGGGGATTGAGTGTCAAAAGTTCTTTCCCCACCATGATCATGCAAAACATGAAAAACGCATCTGAATATAGATCTATAGTCAGGAACTTGGGATTGGGGTTCCAGAGATTGCCAGCTTCGTCTCAAAAAGAAAGGCAAAGTGGGAGCGGTCCTAGCAATGTATATCTCACTGACCACTTGGCTCTGATTACAAACATAAGAGGAAAAACCAGGGGCATGATTTAAGGCAGTTTTACTTCAGGTAGCTGTCCTAATTTTAACCATCCCACCTCCAGATGGTGGAGTTTAACGACCTCTGCAAACAGTTATACCTGAATTCAAAACTCCAAGTAAATATTAGCTTCAGTCCTAAAAGATTTTATCTAAATGTAGGCTGTTCCTTTAAACAGTAGAAATAATTAATATCTAAATCAGCAAGGAGGTGCAGTTATTAAAAACAAACAAACAAACAAACAAAAAAAAAAAACCACTATACTTAATGGGAGGAGGGACCTCTCCACGTGGTCACCCTTCCCCCACACCACCATGCTTCCCGACCCAATATATCATAGCTCCATTTAAACTATTAATTACTTTTACAAATCAATCTTTCCTGTCCCATCTTTAAGTAAATATATGTATATATTTTTAAACTTTACACTTCAATGTTTGCACGTAACTGACCCAAATTTCATAAAACTTAATACATGCCCAACAGAGCTGACAAATACTTAAGGCATAGCTCAGTTACAAATTACCCAATACCTCTAGCAAACATATCATCTAAGTAGGGAGATACAACCACAACCTCCCCTAAGTAAGTTACCCGCATTTTGTTTTAAAAACCTATGTTTTAACTAAAAATCCCAAACACAGCTTTAAATTCCCAATAATATAAAACTACTTTGCTATCACATTTAAAACAATGAACTTCACTAAATAGCGGTTTCTTTCCCCCGGCCCACGTGGCCCTGCTGCAGTCAGGACACGTGGGAGGAAGAGGAAGGAAGCCACCATCTTCACTGGCTCAATCCCACAAACTTCCCCGTGTACAGGGTTTCTGATCCCAAATGGGATCTACTAAGGGGTATTTCTGGTCAGCTGGAACGACCCCTGCTTCAAAAGACATAGTTCTCCTCCCCACCCGAAGGCCCCTGGAAGGGCTAATGGAATTAAATCTTCTCAGGTCCTTCCTTTCAGGTACCATTTAATCCTTTTGGCACCACCAGTCTGCAACAAAACAACAATACCTAATCCGCTTTTTCTTGCTTTTTATTTTTCCTCATATTTTGGCAGTTTGTTCCAATTACTTAATTTATCTCCCAAGGGAATATCTACCGGTATCTTATGATCATTTTTCTCATTTCTCTCTGCGAGGGCTGGCTGGGACTAGGCCACACCCATTGAATTTGGAAGGAGTTTAACAGACTCCTAAAGGCCCAAACACGCTAACCGTCGCCGGTTAACTCAGTCACCCAGGAAGGCCTAGCTCTCTTCCTGTCTACCATCTACAGCCCCCTCCAGAACCTATAACTAGACTCAAGGGGCTTCACAGGACGCTTACCTCTGGGTTGCTGCGCAGCAAATTACTTGACTGATCTGTCCTCCACCAACCGGTTGGGATTTTCACCGCGGAGTTTCCGTTGCTTTTCTCTGAGTTTCTCCACTTCGGGTCCACTCTACGTCAGGGAGCAAGGAGAAGCTCCTGGATGCTGGCAGGCTGTCTAAATCAAGGCAGGGCGCCATCCCACTAGCACCCAGGAGTTCACTTACTCACCGAGTAAAGGATCCCGGACGAGCCCCCAAACTGTGTGGTATGGAAATGGTGAGGGGTCACCATTTAATAAAAAAGCTGGAGAGAGCTCTAGAGAAAAGCAAAGTTTATTGTACATTCTCGCGAGAAGGGCGTCCCACTCTTCGAGTAGACTATCGAAGAGAGGAAGCGCCTCCTGTGGGCAGGACAGCACCTTTAATCCCTAACGCAAAATGCCCCCTCCCACCACTGACCCTCATCCTCATTGGCTGAGAGTCTTACATTCTAAACGCAAGATCTACCCATGAAATTGAACTTGACCAATAAGTACATAGTTGCCCATATTTGGATGAAATAGGGAGATGTCATAGGAGGGGAAGGCAATGCCCTTTGCTCGAACTTCAGAGTCCTTCAGGCCTACTCGAACTCTGAAGTAGATGAAGCCTTACTCGATTTTCACAACTGTCTTGAAAGATCTCACCTCATCTCATTCAGTAGGAACTTGCATTTTTTTGTGATTTTGTACTATCTATCCAATTAAAAATCTGTTTCTCCTTAGAAAATGTGTTACTCTAAATCTGTTATATCTTCAATGCTACAAATCTTTCCACATCCTTGCAGTGGTTATGCCACACCCTATCCCCTCAATTTCCTGGAAATTGTATGTTTAAGCAACTTCTCAAAGCTCCTGAGGAATGATACCTCCTTCATGATCTCCCATTTAATAATGTGAAAACTTTTGGGAATAAAAGCACTAGAAAATGATCTTATCCTGTGGAGGGGGAATTAAACACATACATACATAAATATGTCATGGTTGTTAGGAAGAGGGAAATCCCAAAAGTTTGGGGTTTCAGACCAGTGTCATGAGGTGTCTCAAAAGAATTTGCAGGCTTGAATCCATCTCCTAGTCAAGCAGCAAAGTTTTATTGCAATGGTAATTGTAACACTATTACAAAAGGGACTGGAATTCCAAGGGAATTCCAGCAGTGAAACAGAAGCAAGGAGAGACTTTTTATCCAGCTTGCACCATAGATATGCTAACTAAATGGCTCAAAGATAGAACTAAGGAGTCTACTATTAGCATGTTAATTTTATGGTCCAAGGGTAGGGCTAGGGATGGAGGGGAGGTCTCCAAATTTTGATTATCACTGACTAGATTATCAGTAAGCAATGGACTGAGAAATACCCTCTTCAGAATCAGTTAGATTGGGTGTGAGAGTTTCCTGAAGCAGACTCAAAAACCAAATGATTTAGGATTTCCTGACTTATAGTTGGAACAGAAGACCAAAAATCAGGGTGATGAGAGATAGGAAAGGGGGAACCCCATTTGGTTGGCGCAAAGATAGTAAGATAGTCCCATGATGGCACAGTGTCCCCTGTAAATGAATTTACAGGCCCAAAAACCTAGATTGATTAAAAAAAAAAAAAAAAAAAAAGTTTATTGTAGGGATTTAGAAGTAAAGTTTAAGATCAAAAGACACCGGGGCCAAAGGTGGTTGCTGAGCGGGCAGGGACCCTTACATGGCCAGAAGGATGTCATGTTTGGGGGAGAAGGGCTCCAGTTTGGCTCTTTTTATACCTAAAGGGGGCTTGTGGGTGGTGCCCCAATTTCCTGGCGGGCTTTCATCCAGAGTCAGCTTGGAATAGAATTCAATGGCTTTAAACTGTGGAGGTTGGGAAACTCAAGTTAGTTCAGATCTGTTGGGGGATGGGACAGCTCAGTGACCAGGATTTGTTCAGCTGTGGGGGTTGGGGAATCAGAAAGGAATCTTAAAGGGATCTCAACCCCCATCAAGGGGACCACAAAATCCTATTACATCACATATATACATACATACATACACACACACTGAATTTTAAGCAGTCAGAATTTTTATATTTATATATAAATGTATATTAGCAAATTTTATATTATTTTATAAGCAAGCATTTGTAATGTAAGGAAAGAAAAGTCTAATCTAGGAAATACAATTACCATCATTCAATATGTGTCTCAAGCCAAGGATACTTGATATAATATTTATACAATTTTCAAATAAGGAAAATATCATGTATAAACTCAGTTTAGGATTAATAATCTCAGAAAAGATTCCCTACTCTTCTTTCCCTTTTTCTTCTTTGACCACTTTCCTTAGAATCTAAAAACTGACTTCCTTTCTCTGATCATTATCTCAATCTTTTCTGAATGGAGAAAAGTAGATTATAACCCAATCAATTTAGTTGAAGGGTATGGCAAGGATGTTAACAAGACAAAAGTTAAAATTTGTTTCTTTTTTTCCATTTTGTGAGATCTCACCCTTTGTTCTTTAACTTGTATACACTTCCAAAGAGAAATATCTGGAAAGGGATTTTTGGGGGTTTGGAGTGTTGGACCCAAAGTATATTGTATTATGGACAATTTTTGCAGGATGTCTCAAAAATTTTTATCATTGACCTCTAAGTCAAGGAGTAAAAATTTTATTATAGTGCTAAAAGAAGACTAAATTTTAAAAACTTAAGCCATATGCCATTGAACAGCAGACTAATTTCAATTAGCTATAGTGAAGTTTAGCTAGAAGATTAAATCCAAAAATGGAGTTAGTAAGGATCTACCAATGAACAGATCTTTTACAGGGGAAATATAACCTTGAGGGTTTGACATCATAACTTGGTTTTCTGATTGTATACAATAAACTATTAGGTTAGGCAGATTTTGTTACTGCAGGATACAAAAGGCCTACTAAGAACCAAAGGCCCACTTAAAACTCTGTTGTTCCTAGATAGTGCTCCTTCCTGTTTGCCTCAGGAAATATTATAATCCAATCAGTGTTTCTCTCTGTTTGCCTCAGGGAATATGTAGGTGTCCAGATTGTTTACAATGATTCAGGCTTTCTCTGCTAACACAGGCCTGGCTATCAAGGACCTCATCAGTTTTGAAATAGATTAATATTATTTCTTAACATTTTCAGTTGTATAAAAAGGACATATTTCCACATGAATGAGATGAGGTGAGACCTTTCAAGACAGTTGTGAAAATCAAGTAAGGCTTCATCTACTTCAGAGTTTGAGTAGGCCTGAAGGACTCTGAACTTCCAGTCAAGGGCATAATTTCGTTCCCTTCCCATGATATCATCTCCTCCCTATTTCAGCCAAATATGGACAACTATGTACTTATTGGTCAAGTTCAATTTCATGGGTAGATCTGGCATTTAGAATGTAAGACTCTCAGCCAAGGAGGATGAGAGTCAGTGGTGGGAGGGGGTGTTTTGCATTAGGGATTAAAGGGGCTGTCCTTCCCACAGGAGGCACTTCCTCTCTTCGATTGTCTGCTCCAAGGGTGGGACACCCTTCTTGAGAGAATGTACAATAAACTTTGCTTTTCTCTAGAGATCTCTCCAGCTTTTTTTATTAAATGGTGACCCCTCACCATTTCTGTACCACACACACATACTCTAAACATATTATACAATATCTTTGCCTGGAAATTTTAAAATAGAATAATTTTCATGTGTTCTGTATATTTTAAATATAAATCTGTTTGGAAGCCTTGGAATAGTAAAATAATAAAGATGTAGCTAATATCAAGTTGGATTGACTTGTGATCTTCATCTCAAGACACTCCAGACTTCATTTAGTGGTTTCTAGTGGTTCTCAGTTAGAACTGGTCCAAGCTTTCCATAGAGTCCATCCCCAATTTTTCTATTAATGCTCTCTTTTCCCTTTTGCTTGAACTTTGATCAATTCATTAAGAATTACTCCTGCCAGGAAAACCCAGAATATACTCTCTAATCTAAGACTTAAACTCTCTTTCTTAATTCCAGTGATGGCATGACACTGCCCCTCTTGCTTTCCACTTTTCAAGAAAGACAATCTGATTCATTTTAAGGATTGCTGGACCTTGTTATGAAACCTTTTGTTCAATTTTAGGAAATCTGGCTTTTTCTACCTATTAGACAGTTAAATTCTCCCATTTCATTGTTTCTTTCAATTAGAGGGAAAACATACAAAGAGCAAGAACTGTCTTCTTTTCTATTTTAATTATGAAGTGCTAGCAATTAATACTTAATTAGTATTAATTAGTACACTTAATAAGTATTTAATAAATGACTTTTCATTCATTCATCTATTTTGTGACTCTATACTGAAAAATATGTAGACTACTTTGAAATTGGTATATTTGTACCTATGTGAATACCTGAGAATCTCTTTATCTCTAATAAAAATGTATTAAAAAAAAGTTTATGCTTATGAAATGAAGTTATTTGGAAAAAGTTTAGAAAAGATTTTAGATGTCATTGAGTTAAATGTATACCTAAAGAGACATCCTTCAAAAGATTATCCAAAGCCATTTAGCCTCTAGTCAAAGATCCATAATAACAGATTTGTTAAGATTTGTTTTTCTTTTTGTTTGAAATTTAAATTCCAGCTTTTAGTCCTTTTATTACTATTTGAGGCCAAGAAGAATAATTATAATGACAGTCAAGGTGGTAAAGTAGATCAAGCATTCAGCTGAGCTCTTCCAATAATTTCCCCTCCAAACTGCTTCAACATAATGCCTCAAATTGAATTTTGAAGTGGCAGAGCCAACAAAAGGTCAGAGTAAGGTATTTTTACTGTGTAAAGCAACTTAGGAAGTCAGAGAGCTATTATACAGAAGTGGAGGCCATGTGGATAAAACAGAAGTCATCAGATTAGGTGGTGGTTTTAAAAGTATGAATAGCTTTAGGATCACTCACACCAGAAACAGTAAGGAGAGCTGACAGCTAGTCAGGAAGAGTTTGCAAGTTAAATTGGCATTAGCACTGAATACAGTATTAGATGCTGTTAATCAAATCCGTTGCTGGTACCTATTGTTGGGTTATAGTTCAAGGGCAGAGAGAAGAACTTTAGATCAAAAGGAAACAAAGTCTGAGGAGAAGTGTTGCTTTTGGTTATACGAGATCTAGGACCTTAAAGAATACTATCATTTTAGGACACTATCATTTTTTTTTTTTTAATTCCAAGTGAACAGGAATGCTGAGGAACAGTATCACATGTAATTAATAGATATTGAGGTCTTCCCTGGGTAAGAACTAGGAAGTACAGAAGAGTGGTGATGAGAATTCTTCCCAGATCACAACACTTTAGAATCACCAAAAATTTTCAAATCCCCTAAATAGCTTTAAAAATAGCAGTGGGGAAAAACAAACAAACAAACAAAAAAACAACTCTAAAGCTTAAAACAGTTCCCATCCTACCAAGGAATAGAGTCCAATTTTAACATAAAATTCAAAATCAAAAAATAAGATGGGAAAATAAGCAAATAAATAACAACAATAAATCTGACCATAAAAACGTCTAAGTTGATAAAGAAAGATCAAGACACAAAATCAGCAAACAATGAACTCAAGAAATCAACAATGACGATAAGAAAATCCTGAAAGAAAAATTTGAATTGGACATCAGAACAACAAAAAATCTTGAAAGAGGTTTAAAAAAAAAATTAAAATCAATTAAGATGAGCAAAACAAGAAGAAGCAGGACCACAATGTACACAAAAACAGCAAGACTATATGATAATCAACTACAAAAGACTAGGTTATTCTCAGTGGTGCAGTGATCCAAAGCAATCAAATTAGACTTTGGATAGAAAATGACATCTGCATCCAGAAAAGGAACTAAGGAGACTAAATGTAAATCAATATATTCTATGTTCATTTCTTTTTTCTGTTTTTTTTTTTTAATCTCTCCCATGATTTTTCCCATTGCTCTGATTTTTCTCTCCCAATATGATTCATAAAACCATGTGTATTAAAACTAAATAAGGTTACTGTAATTTAAAAAACAAATAAAAACAAACAAACAAACAAAAAAACAACAACAACAGCCAAAAAGGAAGAAGGTAGATTCAAACCAGTAAAATAAAAACTTCATAAGGGTAAAGATTCGTTTGCCTTTAAATAAATAGTAGTTCACACAGTGTAACAAATAGTTGTTGATGAAAAAGGACAAAAAAAGAAAAAGAAAAGAAAATCAAGGAAGATTTGTAGAGAAAAATTAGATAAATTAATATCAAAAGAAGAAAATTATGAAAATGTAATTATCAATTTGGCAAAATAAATACAAAAATTATCAAAAAATAACACTTTAAAAATCAAAATTAATAAACAAGTAATATAAGTAATATAATTATGCAGACATGGTAGTGATACCTAAACCAGGTAGGTTGAAAACAAAGAAAGAAAATTATAGACCAATCTCCCTAATGAATATTGATACTAAAATCTTAAATAAAATATTTTCAAAAAGACTCAGAAAATCATCCCCAGGATAATACACCATGATCAAGTAGGATTTATACCAGGAATTCAGGGCTGGTTCAATATTAGGAAAACTATTAGCATAATTAACTATATCAATAACCAAATTAACAAAAAAAAATATGATCATCTCAATGCAGATGCATAAAAAAAATTTGATAAAATCCAACATCCATTCCTAATAAAAACACATGAGAGTATAGAAATAAATGGACTTTTCCTTAAAATAGTCAGGAGCATATATTTAAAAGCATGAGTAAGAATCATATGTAATAGGGATAAACTGGAATCTTTCCAAGTAAGATCAGAAATGAAACAAAGTTGCCCACTATTACTATTATTATTCAATATTATATTAGAAAAGCTAGTCTTGGCAATAAGAGTAGAGAAAGAGATTAAAGGAATTAGAATAGGTAATGAGGAAACCAAATTATCACTCTTTGCAGATGATATGATGATAAAATTAGAGAACTCTAGAGATTCTACTAAAAAGCTATTAGAAATGATTCACAACTTTATCCAAGTTGCAGGATACAAAATAAATCCACATAAATTTTCAGCATTTTTATACATCACCAACAAAATCCAACAGCAAAAGATACAAAGAGAAATTCCATTCAAAATAACTGTCGATAGTATAAAATATTTGGTGAATCTATCTACCAAAGGAAAGTTAGGAATTATATGAGCAAAATTACAAAACACTTGCCACAAAAATAAAGTCAGATTTAAATAATTAGAAAGACATTAAGGGCTCTTGGATAGGCCGAGCAAATATATAAAGATGGCAATACTCCCCAAACTAATCTATTTATTTAGTGCTATACTAATCAGACTCCCAATAAACTATTTTAATGACCTAGAAAAAGTAACAACAAAATTCATATGCAAGAACAAAAGGTTTAAAATTTCAAGGGAATTAATGAAAAAAAAAAATCAAATGAAGGTGGCCTAGCTGCAACTGATCTAAAACTATATTATAAAGCAGCAGTCACCAAAACCATTTTGTATTGGCTAAGAAATAGACTAGTTGGTGGAATAGGTTAGGTTCACAGGACAAAATAGTGAATAACTATAGAAATCTAGTGTTTGACAAACCCAAAGATCCCAACTTTTGGAATAAGAATTCATTATTTGACAAAAAGCTGGGAAAACTGGAAATTAGTATGGCTTGGAGAGACTTACATGAACTGATGCTAAGTGAACAGAATCAGGAGATCATTATACACTTCAACAATAATATTGTATGAGGATGTATTCTTTTTTTTTTTTTTTTTTTTTTACATTCATCTGTTTATTATATATTTTATACACATATAACTATGATTTATTTTAAATAAATCAGATAACTATTGCATAATCTCTGTAACAGTAATGTGATGTAAATTAACTGTAAATATTATATAATTTGGAAATCACACAAATTTTCTGTGTTAATTTATGCTTATTTCAACATATCAATTATTATTTATATATATATATATATATATATTTTATAATATTATCCCTTGTATTAATTTTTCCAAATTACCCCCCCTCCCTCTATTCCCTCCCCCCGACGACAGGCAATACCATACATTTTACATGTGTTACAATATAGTCTAGGTACAATACATGTGTGCGAATATCATTTTCTTGTTGCACAATAAACATTAGAATCCGAAGGTACATGCAACCTGGGCAGACAGATATTAGTGCTAACAATTTTCATTCCCCTCCCAGTGTTTCTTCTCTGGGTGCAGCTACCCCTGTCCATCATTGATCAACTGGAAGTGAGTTGGATCTTCTTTATGTTGAAGATTTCCACTTCCATCAGAATACAGTATGAGGATGTATTCTGATAGAAGTGGAAAAGCTTTGACAAAGAGATCTAATCCAGTTCCAATTGATTAATGATGGACAGAATCAGCTATACCCAGAGAAGGAACACTGGAAAATGAGTGTCAACTGTTTGCATTTTGTTTTTCTTCCTAGGTTATTTTTACCTTCTGAATCCAATTCTTCCTGTGCAATAAGAGAATTGCTTCGTTCTGCACACATATATTGTATCTAGGATATACTATAACATATTTAACATGTATAAGATTGCCTGCCATCTAAGGGAAGGGGTAGAGGGAGGGAAGGGAAAAGTTGGAACAGAAGTGAGTACAAGGGATAATGTAAAAAATTACCCATGCCTATGTACTGTCAATAAAAAGTTATAATAAGAAAGAAAGAAAGAAAGAAAAAAAAAAAGAAAGAAAGAAAGAAAGAAAGAAAGAAAGAAAGAAAGAAAGAAAGAAAGAAAGAAAGAAAGAAAGAAAGAAAGAAAGAAAGAAAGAAAGAAAGAAAGAAAGGAAGGAAGGAAGGAAGGAAGGAAGGAAGGAAGGAAGGAAGGAAGGAAGGAAGGAAGGAAGGAAAGAAAGAAAGAAAGAAAGAAAGAAAGAAAGAAAGAAAGAAAGAAAGAAAGAAAGAAAGAAAGAAAGAAAGAAAGAAAGAAAGAAAGAAAGAAAGAAGGAAAGACAGAAAGAAAGAAAGAAAGAAAGAAAGAAAGAAAGAAAGAAAGAAAGAAAGAAAGAAAGAAAGAAAGAAAGAAAGAAAGAAAGGAAGGAAGGAAGGAAGGAAGGAAGGAAGGAAGGAAGGAAGGAAGGAAAGAAGGACAGAAGGAAAAGAAAAGGAGAAAGGAAGGATTGAAGGGAGGGAAGGAGAGAGATAGAAAAGGAGAGAGGCAGGAAGAAGCAAAAAAAAAAAAAAAAAAAAAAAAAAATTACCCACTAAGGTCATGTCAAAAGTGGACATAGATTTTTCCTATACTTTGTATGTGTCAGAAAGTTGAAAACATGCTTTTTTATAAATTCTCTGAAAAAAACAAACAAAAAAACAGAAGTAATTTTCTTTGTTTGTTTAAATTGAGGCATAGTCAGGATCAAACAAGATTTAGCACTTACCACTTAAAGAAGTGGAAGATTTGAAATATGACATTCCAGGGGCAACTAGGTGGCACAGTAGATAGCGCACCAACCCTGAATTCAGGAAGGCCTAAGTTCAAATCTGGTCTCAGACACTTAACACTTCCTAGCTGTGTGACCCTAGGCAAGTCACTTAACCCCAGCCTCAGGAAAAAAAAAAAAAAGAAAAAGAAATATGATATTCCTGAAGGAAAAAACAACAACAACATATATATATATATATATATATATATATATATATATATATATATATATATATATATATATATATATATATATATATATATCTGGGATTGCAATCAAATTAACCAACCCAGGAAAACTGAATATAATCCTTCAAAGGAAATCTTTAATGAAATAGAGGCCTTTCAATTATCACTGTTGAACAGGACAGGACTTAATAGAAAAGAAGACTTTTAAATACAAGATTCAAGGGAAGCATAAAAGGATATATATATATATGGAGAAGAAATTTTTTTTCTTTTTTTTTAATTTTAATTTTATTTTATAATTATAACTTTTTTTGACAGTACATATGCATGGGTAATTTTTAATAACATTATCCCTTGCACTTACTTCTGTTCAGATTTTTTCCCTTCCTCCCCCAACCCCCTCCCCCAGATGGCAGGCAGTCTTATACGTGTTAAATATATTACAATATATTCTAGATATAATATATGTGTGTAGAACCAAATTTCTTGTTGCACAGAAAGAATTGGATTCAGAAGGTAAAAATACAGTTTACACTCATTTCCCAGTGTTCCTTTTCTGGGTGTAGCTGATTCTATCCATCATTGATCAATTGGAATTGGATTAGCTCTTCTCTATGTTGAAGATATCCACTTCCATCAGAATACATCCTCATACAGTATCATTGTTGAAGTGTATAATGATCTTCTGGTTCTGCTCGTTTCACTTAGCATCAGTTGATGTAAGTCTCTCCAAGCCTCTCTGTATTCCTCCTGTTGGTCATTTCTTACAGAACAATAATATTCCATAACATTCATATACCATAATTTACCCAACCATTCTCCAATTGATGGACATCCATTCATCTTCCAGCTTCTAGCCACTATGAAAAGGGCTGCCACAAACATTTTGGCACATACAGGTCCCTTTCCCTTCTTCAGTATTTCCTTGGGATATAAGCCCAGTATTAGCACTGCTGGGTCAAAGGGTATGCACATTTTGATAACTTTTTGGGCATAATTCCAGATTGCTCTCCAGAATGGTTGGATTCTTTCACAACTCCACCAACAATGCATCAGTGTCCCAGTTTTCCCAGAGCCCCTCCAACATTCATCATTATTTGTTCCTGTCATCTTAGCCAATCTGACAGGTGTGTAATGATATCTCAGAGTTGTCTTAATTTGCATTTCTCTGGTCAATAGTGATTTGGAACACTCTTTCATATGAGTGGAAATAGTTTTAATTTCATCATCTGAAAATTGTCTGTTCATATCCTTTGACCGTTTATCAATTGGAGAATGGCTTGATTTCTTATAAATTAAAGTCAATTCTCTGTATATTTTGGAGATGAGGCCTTTATCAGAACCTTTAACTGTAAAAATGTTTTCCCA
The DNA here is from genome assembly GCF_048593235.1 of Sminthopsis crassicaudata. NCBI lineage: Eukaryota > Metazoa > Chordata > Mammalia > Dasyuromorphia > Dasyuridae > Sminthopsis > Sminthopsis crassicaudata. The sequence goes on along the minus strand of NC_133620.1, from coordinate 422,209,014 downwards.
ATTTGCTACTTCCCTTCTAATCTTGTTTGCATTAGTTTTGTTTGTGCAGAAACTTTTTAATTTGGTGTAATCAAAATTTTCTATTTTGTGATCAATAATGGTCTCTAGTTCTCCCTTGGATACAAACTCCTTCCTCCTCCACAAGTCTGAGAGATAAACCATCCCCTGTTCCTCCAATTTATTTATGATTCCGTTCTTTATGCTTAAATCTTGGACCCATTTTGATCTAATCTTAGTATGCGGTGTTAAATGTGGGTCCATGCCTAGTTTCTGCCATACTAATTTCCAGTTTTCCCAGCACTTTTTGTCAAATAATGAATTCTTATTCCAAAATTTGGGATCTTTGGGTTTGTCAAACACTAGATTGCTATTTTTATTCACTATCTTGCCCTGTGAACCTAACCTATGCCACTGATCAACTAGTCTATTTCTTAGCCAATACCAAATGGTTTTGGTGACTGTTGCTTTATAATACAGTTCTAGATCAGGTACCGATAGACCACCTTCACTTAATTTTTTTTTTCATTACTTCCCTTGAAATTCTCGACCTTTTGTTGTTTATGGAGAAGAAATTTAAAGGTAAATTGTCTGCTTTTTTATATGAGAATATGATGCCTCTAACTTCTAAAAATGCTATCATCATGAGGCAGTTTATACATAAAAGGAGAACATGGGAGTGAGTTAGTTATGTTAGGTATGTAAAATAAAATGAATAAGCAAAAAAGCACAATGTGCTGGGAAAAGAAGGGAGAAGAATGGGGAAATCTTTTCACATAAAAAGGGATGTACAAGGAAGAGCTTTTAAAGTGGAAAGAAAAAGAAAGTAGGAGGGGCCAAACTTGAACTCACTCACATTTAAATGGATTCAAACAAGGAATAATTCACATACACAATCAATTAATGATATAAATGTCATACCCAATAGAGAATTAGAAGAAAGGGGAAGAAAAAGGTGGGGTGACAAAAAAGAAAGAAAATAAAATAAGACAGTGTTCAAAGGGGTTTCTTTTTTTAAGATTTTAGAGGAGGAACAGGATAAATAGGGAGAAAAAAAGAGATAAATAAGAATAAATAAACTGTAGGGAAATGAACAATTATTAATAATAATTTTGAATATGAAAAGGTTGAACACTTCTATAAAGTAGCAGTAGATAGCAGAATGGATTAGAAATCAAAATCAAATGTTATATAAGAAACAAACTTGAAGCAGAAAGACTGAGAGAATAAAGGTAAAAGGCTCAAGGATAATCTATTATGCTTCACATGAAGTTAAAAAAAAAGGAAAGGAAAACAATTATGATTTCAGACAATGAAAAAGTAAATATAGATCTAATTAAAAGGCATAAATAGGAAAAATACATGTTGCTAAAATGAACTAACATCAATACTAAAGTATATGCACGAAATGACTATCCAAATCATTAAAGAAAAAAAAAAGAAAAGATAGAAGGAAATAGATAGTAAAACTATACTAGTAGAAAACTTCAAGTATAGTAAAACTGAAATAGAAAGCCATTTTCACAAAAATAATCATGTATCTGGGCATAAAATCCTCACAAACCAATGTAGAAGAGCAGAAAAAAATATTACATACATTTTCTTCAGATCATAATGTTGTGCCACAGTTTTCTTTTATTGTCCTCAGTTTCCCTAAATTGTTCTGCCTCTAATTGTTCTGCCTTGGTTCCTTAATTGTTCTTTCTCAATCCCCCTGATAGCAAAACCCCTTTCCTGTTCCTTTAGGGCTGAGATAATTAGGGCTGTAGAGATCTGGCCACTCTGGCATTCCAAAAGACAAAACTCCAGATATTCTATCTCAGATACCTAATTGGTATCCTCTATCTCTAAGTTCCAGACTTTCTGTCTCTAGTGAAAAACCCCCTTCACTCCCAGCTTCAGAATTTATGTGCTCACACCCTACTCTGTCACAACCAGATTGATGGTCCCTTTTTGGAAATTCCCACTCCGAGTGTTCGAAATCTGCCCCCTGCCTTTGTCTACCCTGATCATTTAGACCTACATATATAATTCATTTTAATCTCACATTGGATGCGGATGCTGATACTGAATGCTTTAAGACATCAGCCCTGGGAGCAAAATAGATCCTTTGATCCCAGAAAATCTCTCCTTCTCACAAATCCAAATAAAATGTTAAAAAATTCTTTAATATCTCAGTTTCTCTGACATTACAATAATATAAAAAAAAATCCATTTTAAAAAGGACCATGAAAGCATATATTAAAATATGAAACTAAATAATATATCCTTGAATGAGTGTGGGTAAATAAACAAATCATAGAAATAATCAAATTCACTGAAGAGACTGACAACAATCAGACAACTCATACAATTATTTGAATACAATAAAATTAGAGGGAAATTTATATGTCTAAATGCTTATATCAATTAAAGAGAGAAAGATCAGATCAATAAATCGGGCATGTTACTAAATAAAATAAAATAAAACAAAATAGAAAAAGGAGAAATAAAAAAAAACATCCTCAATTTAAGACCAAAATTGCAATCTTAAATATTAGAAAAAAAATTAATTAGTTAAGTTGAAAGTAAAAAATATTGAATGAATAAGGAAAACTAGGCTCTGTTTTGAACACATAATAAGTAAGATTAACAATTAATAAATTCATTATTAAAAAAGAAATCCAAATTACTAGTATTAAAATGGAACTGTTTGGTGCAACATCAATAAAAATAAAATTAAAGTAATTATTAGAAAATATTTGGCCAATTATATGCCAGTAAATTTGAAAATCTACGCGAAATGCATGTATGTTTATAAATTCATAAACTACTCAGATTAAGAGAAAAGGAAATAAAATACTTTAATTCCAAATCAGACAAAGTAATTGAATAAGCCATCAATGTGCTCGTTAGAGTGGAGGCAGAGGTAGGAGGGAATTTCTGGAATAGATGTACAAATGAATGCTACCAAACATTTAAGGAACAATTAATTGCAATACTATATAAATTATTTTTTTTATAAATAAGGAATAAAATATACTACCAAATTTTGTTTGTTACATAAATATGGCTATAGTACCTAAACTAGGAACAGCAAAAACAAGGAAAATCATAAAAACAATTTCCTTAATGAATATCAATGCACATTTTTTTTAAAAATCATAATAATAATATTACAGCAATATATTACAAAGATCATAAACTGACTAAGTAAGATTATAACAGGAATGCAAAGCTGATTCAACATAGAAAAAATTTATTAGCAGAAATGATTGCAAAAATAACAAAACCAATAAAAACCACATGGCTAAATAAATAGATTTTTTAAAAATAGATATATAAAAATATAACACCCATTTTTATTTAAACCATTAGAAAATATAGAAACCAGTATAGCCTTTCTTAGAATGATAAGTACTACCAGTCTAAATCCAATATTATTTGTAATGGGAATAAGTGTTAAAGCTTTCCTAATATGATCAGGAATAAAGTAAGGTTGTCCATTAACAAATATGTTCACAATTATTCAATATTTTATTTGAAATGCTAGCTATAAGGTACACCCCCAAAAAAAGAAAATAAATTGAAGAAATAAAAAGTATGCAATAACTAAAAAAAGTATCACTTTTTGTAGATGATATGATGTATATTTAGAGAACCCTAGGGAACCACTTAAAATTTAATTGAAATAATTAACAACTTCACCAAAATTCCAGGATATAAAATAAATGTACATAAACTATCAGCATTTCTATATGCTACCAAGGAAACTCAGTAAGAAAAATAGAAAGATTCTCTTTAAAACAAATATATATAGCATAAAAGTCTTGGCATATCAGCCAAAGCAAAGTAGATATTCCATGAACACTAAAAACTTTTTCATACAATTGAGACAATTCTAAACAGTTGAAGAAATATTTATTGAATGTGTAGACCAAGACAATGTAATAAAAATGACAATTCTGCTTATGTTAATTTACTTCTAACAATTTCACTATAGCAATCAAATCAACCTTATCAAATTAAATCAAAAATCAAATATACTTATAATAATCAAAATACCAAATAATTATTTTATTGAGTTAAAAAATAACAAAATTCATCTGGAATAACATAAAGTCACATATATAAAATGAATCACTGAAAAAAATGTGAAAAAGGTGACTTAGTAGTATCAGATTTCAAACTATATCACAAAGTGGCAATCATCAAAACAATAGGGTCCTGGAAAATTAAATAGAGTAATGAATCAGTGGAATAGATTAGATATCCAATATATAATGCTAAATGATGATAATAATTGAGTAAACATTGAATAAATACAGTTGCAAGATTTTGGCTTAAGTACTCAACATTTAGCAAAATTTGATGGGGAAAACTGGAAAACAGTTTGACAGGTGGTCATAATCTAACATGTTACACTGTGAATTAAGATAAAGTCAAAATTTGCAAGTGATTTACATATAAAGTATAATATCATGAGTAATTTAGGAGAATATGGAAAAATGTTCTTGTCAGATCTGTAAGTGAAGAGTTTATGACAAAACAAGAAATAGAAAGGATCACAAGAAGTAAAATGAATAGTTTTGATTATAAGAAGTTGAAAAGCTTTTGTGCAAACAAAACTAATACAGAAAAAATTATAAAGAAACTGGAAATGGGGGGGAGGGGATTACAACAAATTTGTCCAATAATGTCCTCATTTGTCAAACATATAAGGCATTTAGCCAAAATGATACAAGTTAGACCTATTCCTCAGGTGACAAATGATCAAAGGATATGAACAGATCATTTACAAAAGAAAGTAGTTATTAAAGGTATAGGAAAAAACCTCAGAACCACTGATTAGAAAAAAGAAAAATTAAAATAACTCTGACATACAACCTAATATTCATTAGATTATCTGACTTGACATAAAAAATTTGCAAATGCTGGAAGGGATGTAGGGAAAAAATGGGACCTTAATGCACTGTTATTCGAGTTGTGAACTCATCCAATGATTTTAGAGAATAATTTGGAAAAAATATCCAAAGGGTTCTAAAGCTTTGCAAACTCTTTGATCTGACAATATGACTACTAGGTTTCTATACCCAAGAAATCAAAGAAAAAACAAAAATCCTAACTGTACAAATTTATTTATAACAGTTCTTTTTGTGGTGACCAAAATTTTGCAATTGAGGGATGTATAAAGTTGTGGTATATAATAGTGATGAATACTACTATTTCATAAAATATAATCAGAATGGTTTCAAAAAATCTGAAAAGACATATAGACTCATGCAAAGTGAAGTGAGCAGAACCAGGGAATGTTATGCACAGTAGTTATTTGTCCTTCACTTTGGAAGAGGACATGGTATATCACTTAATTGTGAATGTCTTGATTTGTACAATAATTGTATTTAAATGATGTAGAGTTGCACTAAGTCAGCAGTCTTACTCTTCATTGAATCACTGAGGTCTAGTCACAGGACAAAAGTCAAAATGATTGGCTCTTTTCTAGGATGTAATGGATGACTTTGGCTTCTTCAATGTCTGACCAAACTCTAGGTGCTCTACATCGTCTGCTTCTGCCATCTTCATGGTCTCAAATTGCTTTCATCCACCTATTCCAATGGAAGAAGTCTTCATGTTTTTTCAGTAGACATTCCTCCTCTTTACCCCCAACTTACTAAATAATATGAAGCTTGTCAGTTACCTTTAACTTACTTTTGCGCATCTGCCAAGATGCTTTTCTGGGATGTGGCTTTTGCTGCAGCTCCTTCCAGCAGTTAGTAAAAATTACCTAAAAGGTGGACACTGAAGGTGGATGACAATACTGAAAAAAAACTTTCATACCAAAGTTTTTTTTTTTTTTTTTTTTCATGAATACACCATGAACTCTTGTATACAGTTAGAGCAATATTGTAAGAGTGAACAACTGGAATAAACTTAACAACATTGATCAAGACAATTCAAGACAATTCCAAAGGACCCATGATGAAAACATGCTATACATCTTCAGAAAACTAAGGATCTCTGAATTCAAACTGAAAAATATTCTTTCTGTACAAACAATACTAATGCAAACAAGATTAGAAAGGAAGTAACAAATTTGGAAAATATTTTTACAGCTAAAGATTCTGATAAAGGTCTCATTTCCAAAATATATAGAGAACTGACCCTAATTTATAAGAAATCAAACCATTCTCCAATTGATAAATAGTCAAAGGATATGAACAGACAATTCTTAGATGATGAAATTGAAATTATATCCACTCATATTAAAGAGTGTTCCAAATCACTACTGATCAGAGAAATGCAAATTAAGACAACTCTGAGATACCACTACACACCTGTCAGATTGGCTAAGATGACAGGAACAAATAATGATGAAGGTTGGAGGGGATGTGGGAAAACTGGTACACTAATACATTGTTGGTGGAGTTGTGAAAGAATCCAGCCATTCTGGAGAGCAATTTGGAACTATGCCCAAATAGTTATCAAACTGTGTATACCCTTTGACCCAGCATTGCTGCTATTGGGCTTATATCCCAAAGAAATACTAAAGAGCAGAAAGGGACCTGTATGTGCCAAAATGTTTGTGGCAGCTCTTTTTATAGTGGCTAGAAACTGGAAGATGAATGATGTCCATCAATTGGAGAATGGTTGGGTAAATTATGGTATATATGAATATTATGGAATATCATTGCTCTGTAAGAAATGACCAGCAGGATGAATACAGAGAGGTTTGGAAAGACTTACATCAACTGATGCTGAGTGAAATGAACAGAACCAGAATATCGCTGTACACTTCAATGCTGTATGAAGATGTAATCTGATGGAAGTAGATATCTTCAACACAAAGAAGATCCAACTCACTTCCAGTTGATCAATGATGGACAGAAACAACTACACCCAGAGAAGGAACACTGGGAAGTGAATGTAAATTGTTAGCACTACTGTCTATCTACCCAGGTTACTTACACCTTCGGAATCTAATACTTAATGTGCAGCAAGAAAATTGGATTTACACACATATACTGTATCTAGGTTATACTGTAACACATGTAAAATGTATGGGATTGCCTGTCATCTAGGGGAGGGAGTAGAGGGAGGGAGGGGATAATTTGGAAAAATGAATACAAAGGATAATGTTATAAAAAAAATTATTCGTGCATATATACTGTCGAAAATTTATAATTATAAAAGAAAAAAAGAAAAAAAAGATATTCTCTATTTAAAAAAATAGACAAAGGAGCAAATATCTCTAAGCAATGAGTGTTAATTTCAGAAACTTTCATATTTTCATATTTCATATTTTCAATGCTTATTTCAATACTCAAAATTATCTAATCCAATTCGACAAATTATGTATTGATGGTATAAGCTACATTGCTAGGTGTACTATGGATTCAAACATAAAACTAGTTCATCACAGATCTCAAAGATCTTTCCTTCTTACATGCCTTCAATAATATATATCAGTCTCCCAGCTGGTACTATTATCTAATCTTCAATAAGCAATGATTTATTTCTAACTTAAAATTTAAAGCAACTATTTAAGAGAAATTATTTTTTCTTTTAACAGTTTTTACCTTACTTTTTAAATTTGGACCCATAGTTTCTACTGGCATATGTAATTCCCGTGAATATATGGTAAAGCAACATTATTTATCAGTGGAGCTATTTTTATTCTTGGAGAGTTGATTGGGGCATAGATATGTCATGCAATTTATCTAGGGTTTCAAAGATACCATTAGGAGTCAGAATTAAACCCAATTCTGTCTTAGTTTGAGACTAACTCCCTTTCTCTGTATGCCATATTAACTCTAAACATTAATTTCAATTATTACTAGTTTTTCTCATTCAACAAAGAATTTAAACCAGGTTTTTACAATATCTTTCTTAAGCCCAAAGAATTTTGAATTATTTTATTTTTAGTGTACCTTAAAATATGTTTGAATAAGATTTCTTATTTTAATTTTTGTATTTGGTGCTATTACTAGAGTTACATTTGAATTTTACAATTATTTTGTTCCATCTGTAGTATTTTAATTTGAAACATCACATTCACTTTTGGAGTGAATGAGTATATAAATTAATGACAAATCATAGTGTACACAAGCAGAACTTGTTGCTAAGCAACAAATATCTATTATCAGGAGAATGATATTACAACTTATTGAACACTGACATGCTCAGCAAATAGTCTCTGAGGAAGGGATCAGTCACAAGTCTGTCACAAAACTTCCAATACATATGGTCATGAGAATTAACAGTCTAGGTTTTCTTGTGTGTTAACTTGCAGTCCCTGTCTTTCCAACAACATGCATTTCAATTTTATTGACTCTGAATCACCGTAGTGCTTTTAAAGATTAAATATTATGGAGCCTACAGACTAGTAATTTAAAAATAAAATATTCCATTTGCAGGGGCAGTCTGTCAAGTGACTAACATTTAGTTAATCTTTTGCTGTCTTCAAAAAAGCTCCCTGAGAAAATAAATCCAGAAATTGTCATATACACCTTAAGCCATGCTTTGAAGGCTCTCCATAGGTTTTTTTTTTCCTAACTTTCTTCTTGATCCAAAATGAAAATCAATAGATTTTTCATGTAGGTACCTCCAAATATTCCCAAATATAATTCGTGATAAATCCAAAAGCATAATGTTCTTTATCAATAAGAATTCAGTTAAAGGAAGCAAATTGACATTTAGTGAATTTCCTTTTGAGTATCATAAATTCCTATCTAAATATCAATATAATCTATATAAGCATTTAAACATGAAGTTATTTTAAAGACTGCAATTCTAAGCTGAAAACAAATGTTTCAAAGGATCTATAAAGCATAGAGTGAGGATAGTTATCAGGAGTGAGCAGGAAATACCTTAAAGCAACTATTGGAAATTAATGGCTCAACTTTCTGTGCAAAGTATTTATACCTCAGAAATTGAGAGAAGATGCAAATCATATTTTGATTATTATTTTATTAATTAGTAGGCTTTAAAAATTGAGGGAGAGAAAATATTAATAATATAGCTTATACTTAAATTGGGATGTGAGATCTATTTTATTTTAATCTCTGAGCTGGAGAAGACCATTTGTTAAACATTCATTAATATGCCACTGACTATGATCTAGAAAGTCAGAATTTCATATGGTTGGATGAAGGTATGGTTAGTTTAAAATAGTCTGGATATTATTAGTTCAAAGCTCACTTAATGCTCTAAGTCCTCTTAAAATTCCATGACTCCAAGAAAGGAAATTCCCAAAATTCAGTGCTGATGAATTTGAGGATCTGAATACTAAAAATTGCCACATTTCTGATTGCTATAGCATCAAATACATCTTCAACTAGATCTGCTTGGACAATGGTGGACAGCTTTGACCTTTAGCCTTTGGAGGACAATGAAACTTTATATAACTACATACACATATAACCATATATATGTTCATGTACAGGTATATATGTACATATGCACACCTATCCCCATATATACAAATATATATAACAAATGTCTATGTGCATGTATGTGCACATATATTTATATATACATATATGTGTATATAAGTGCTAACTTTTATTTCATGCTTACTATGTTTCAGGCACTTGGTAAATGCCTTATAATTATTATTATTAATTTATTAATTTTCACAAAAAAATCTGGGAGATAAGCGCTATTATTATTATTATTTCCTGAAAGATGAGAAAATTGAGGCAAATAGAGATTAAATGACTTGACCAGGGTCACACAGCTAATAAATGTCACCCGGAGGATTGAACTCACATCTTTCTGACTCTTTAGATCTGGTGCTGTATACACACACACACACACACACACACACACACACACACACACACATACACACACACATATATATCCTATACATATACACATATGTATGTATAACAAAAACAAGCATATGGTACATATATAATAATAATTTTTGTCAATTGATTGTTATTATCTAGACTGTATCACATTTAGTTTTTTTAATGTGCATGTTGAATCATGGGCTTTTAAGCCAACTTCATGAGAACTCTCCCCCTCCCCCCATTGGGTAAGCAACAGTAAAGTGTATTGGGTAACATGGTGATTTCCTCCAGCTATAGGCAAGAGAACAAGGTTGAATGAGGAGTAGGACCATCTCCCCAAGACTATGCATTGACTCTCCTAAAGCAGATGTTATTTATATATGTGAATTTATCAGGGCTGTTCCCAAGGACTGCAAGTTTGGAGAGGCTCCTTTCCCTTTTCCACTCTCATGAACAAGGCTCTCTAGGCTAGGCTAAAAGTAAAGCCTGGCATAAGCCCATGCTCCTATATCATTCTATGTTCCTAGGTTTACTATCAAGACAAGGGTTTTTCGCTGGTAACTTTGACTTTGGGGTAGTCAGAAAGCTCCAGAAGGCAGTTTGGTTCTGGAAAGTGATGGAATGAGCTTGGGGGTCATCAATGGGATCTTCAAAGTCACAGCATATGTCCTGAATCCAAGCTTGCTACTTCTTTTTTAGTGCAAGGGATTGTAGCAAGGGAGTGTTCCACTGATGAGGCATTCAGGTGGGTGAGTGGCCAGTAACACCTTCCTCCTAAGGGAGTCTGGAGAGACCAACCTTTCCAAGGGTTCATCTGAATTTCTGACTTCATCATGTTCCTTTGCCCAGAGAATAAAAGGGTCACAGAGGGATTCTCCTGAGAATGGGGTGAACTCCAGGGCACTGATGGTGAGATGTAGAGGAGGGAGCAAGAGCTTTGCAGCATTTTCCTTCTTCATCCATGTTGCCTCCTGGGTAGTTTCCTCCTCCAGTGAATGAAAGAGGATCTCATCACAGCTAGGATGGTGTGCGATAGATAAGCCTATATTTATTTTTCTTCTTGGGGAATGGGGAGAGGTACTGTTACTGTTTATAGATAGGTCTCAATCCTCTTTCCATTTTGCATCTTCAGAATTAAGGAACAATGGCACAGCCTTCCCATATCTGAACTTCCTTGTTGAAAGAGGATCAAACTCTGGTAAGAATGTGCAGGTCCCTGTAATACATTGCAAATAATTCATAATGATACAAAAATTTTAAAAAAATAGTCTAATTTACTTAAGATCTTTTCATGTTAAAACAGCCAGTAGGATGGTGTTGCTGGGCCCTCATCAGATGGTCAAAGTTATAGAACCATTCAATTCAGCTATATTTAAATAACTGAATTTTTATCAAATATAGAATTTGTAGTCCCAAGATCAATACCTGAAATGTATGGCCACAGAAGCAAAAGTAAGAGCACATGCTTCTAAAGGAAATTGTGGCCTTTTGCCTCATAGGGACTTTTAGCAAATAAAACTCTGGGACATATGTTGGATACAGCAAAAGAAACTACAGAGTTACTAAGTAAAGTTTTTTTCTTAACTGAATATTCTTGTTAAAATAGGTTGAACTAATTTCTGTGGATAGCCTATTTACAACAGTAGAACACACACACACACACACACACACACACACACACACACAATTTACCGTCACCACTACCACATCTGCCACTTAATCAATAATAAAAACAAAATATCAAAGTATTTTCCTAGAGTTCAAAGCATAAGAATTTCTCCTATTAGTCATAATACTATTCATGATATTCACTATTTTATATTCCATTATGAGAGTAAGAATTTTGATGAAAGTGTATTGGGTTTAAAATGCGATTGCTTGGTTCGAATCTTGGTTGTATTACTTTAAATGATTAGTACCATTTAAAGAGTGTTTAAAAATTTGCAGAATTCTCTCTTTGTCTCTCTCTTTCTCTTTCTCTATCTGTCTCTCTGTCTCTCTGTCTCTCTGTCTCTCTCTCTCTCTCTCTCTCTCTCTCTCTCTCTCTCTCTCTCTCTCTCTCTTTGCCTCTCTCTTTGCCTGTGAGGTAGATTCTATTATTGTCTCATTTTCAGATGACTAAATAGAGCCTGAGAGAGGTTATTTGCCAAATATTATCCAATATCAAAAAGCTAGTAAGAATCTGTGGAAAGATTCAGCTTTAAGTCTTCCTGACTCAAGTACAAACATTTTATGCACTGCAAAACTTAGCTGGTTCATAGCTGTATGACTTTAGATAGAAAATTTCCTATCTTTCAGTCTCAATTTCCTCTATTAAATGACTTTGTTGAAAATAGATAAGTCTTAAGGTCAGTTTCCTCTAAATGCTATAATACTATAAAGTTTTTGAATCATATGATAGTAGAGTAATCAAGTAATGGCATAATTTGTTAAATGATACCCCTCAAAAATTAAATAAAAACAGTATATCTATTTTGTTTTGATTATTATTTTTCTGAATAAAAAATAGAGATTTTCTATAATTGTTTTACAATTTGCAAATGCTGTTGTCTTTCTCATTTATAATCTTTTTCAAAGAGTTTATCACTCTTCCTTTGGGAAATCTAAATCACCAAATTAGACATAGGGAGGGAAAATTATCTTTAATTCTATCCTGTTAAACTTGATCAGTTAAGAGCTAATGCTTTTCTGACATGTCATAAGTAATGAATTTCTCATTTATTTATAATTACTACTTAATATTAAGATGTCAAAAAATAATGGGCTAAATATATAACACATAAATAGAAAACTAGATATCCAAATAGAGTTGATGCTGGTCTACCTGACCATCATCAATGTTCTTTACAATCTAAACCCAATTTCTCATCTACTAACACTGCTTTTGCTATTTATAATTGTTATATTCTTATAAATATTTCAAAACCTAATGCCTCAGATACTAATACTAATGTTTTTCTTCACAATCTCAGATATGGGGTTCAATATCTTAATATCCATCTTTCTCAAAATCCTCTACCTATATCTATTTATTTTATTCATGAGCATTTAATAAGTCCTTACTATCTGCAAACCACTGAACTGAACAATGAAGGAAATACTATAAATAAAACTGACAAACACATTAAGTCAAAATGAATATGTAATCTTTACAACTATATTTCCCCATATATGAATATTTTCTCTTTTTTTTTCTATGGGAACAAGCTTGATCATTATAACTAAATAATGATCAGATTTTGTTGCTACTGCTACGATTTATTGTTGTTTTTTTTTCAATTCACATTGTTACAGTGATTGTGCCATAATATTTCTCAGTTAAATATTATTTTCTCCAATTATGAATTACAAGTGTATTTGGGAAAAAAATAAAGCAGGAAAAAAAAATCAAGATAAACTGAAATGATGCAATGGCACCCATCTGTTTCTATGTCTCTGTGTCTGTGTTCTGTGTTCATCTTTGTCATCTTTCTGTGTCTGTGTTCATCTTTATCTCTTTCTGTTTCTTTGTGTCTATCTCAATGTTTCACCTTTCTCTCTTCCCAACTCTCTCTTTTTCTCCTCTTTTTTTTTGGGGGGGGGAGAAAGGTGATCATTATTAATTCTATTAACAAGATAACTAATTTCAATGTGATTAGTGAAAAATGTAAATGACAGTCACTTAGCTGTACCAACCTAAAACTACTATAAAGTAGTGAACATCAAAACTATTTGATACTAGCTAAGAAACAGAATAGTCTATTAGTGGAATATTTTAGGTTCTTAAGACACAAGTCAATAACTATAGTAACCTAGTGTTTGATAGACCAAAAGAACCCAGTTTATGGGATTAAAAACTCACTCATGACAAAAATTTCTGGGAACATTGGAAAATAGTATAGCAGAAACTAGACATTGACGCACATCTAACACCCCATACCAAGATAAGGTCAAAATGGGTTCATAATTTAGAGACAAAGACTAATACTATATGCAAATTAAAAGAACAAAGGATAACCCACCTCTTAGATTTTTGGAAGAGGAAGAAATTTTTGGTCAAAGAAGAACTAGTACAGTTCTTTGGTACTATAAATTATTTTGCTTAAATCAAATTAAAATGTTTTTGTACAAACAAAACCAATGTAGACATGATTAAAAGGGAAGCAGAGAACAGAAAAATCTTTACCTCCAAAGATTCTGATAAAGACCTCATTTCTAAAATATATAGAGAAATGACTCAAATTAATAAGAATGTAAGGCTTTTTTTTCCCCTGAGGCAATTGGGGGTTAAATGACTTGCCTAGGGTCACACAGCTAGGAATGTTAAGTGTCTGATATCAGATTTGAACTCAGATCCTCCTGACTTCAGGGTTGATGCTCTATCTGCTGCACCACCTAGTTGCCCCAGGCATTTTTCAATTGATAAATGGTCAAAGGATATGAACAATTTTCAGACAAAGAATTTAAAACTGTATCTAGTTATATGAAAAAATACTCTAAATCCCTATTGATCAGAGAAAAACAAACTACAACTCTGAGGTACCATTACACACTTCACAGATTAGCTAATCTGACAGGAAAAGATGATAAATGTTGGAGGGCATATGGGAAAACTGGGACACTAATACATTGGTGGTAGAGTTGTAAACTGATCCAACCATTCTTGAGAACATTTTGGAAGTATGCTCAGAGGCCTATCAAAATTGTGCATACATTTTGATCTAGCAATATCTTTACTGGGACTGTATCCCAAAACAAGATCCTTAAAAAAAGGGAAAATGATACACACATGCAATAGTAATTATGTTAGACCTTTTTGTAGTGGCAAGGAACTGGAAACTGATTGGCTATAAGTTGGGGAATGGTTGAGTAATTTATGGAATATAAATATTATATGATATTATTGTTCTACAAGAAATGGTCAGCAGGATGATTTCAGAAAGATCTGTAGAGACATACATGAACTGATGCTAAGTGAAATGAGTAGGACCAAGACAACATTGTACACTGCAGTAACAAGATTATATGATGATAAATTCTGATGGAAGTGTTTCTTTTTAACAATGAGGTGATTTATGTCAATTCCAATAAACTTGTGATGGGGAGAACTATCTTCATTCAGAAAGAGGATTGTCAGTACTGAATATGGATAACAACAGTTTTTTCATCTTTTTGTTGTTTGCTTACTTTTCCCCCTTCACTTCCCCCGTTTTGATCTGATTTTTCTTATGCAGCATGATAAATGTGGAAATACATATAGAAAAAGTGTACATATTTTACACATATTGGATTGCTTGCTGTGTAGGGATAGAGGTGAGGGAAGGGAGGGAGGAAAATTTGAAACCCAAGGTTTTGCACGGTTGAATGTTGAAAACATTCTTTGCATGTATTTTGAAAATTAAAAAAAAAAAAAACTATTATTTTTAAAATGATATTAACTTCCAATTTTTGTGGGTTATATTTTACTAATCACTTTTTTTAAGGTACATTATCTCCTTTGAGTCATATAACCTCTCCAAAGTAAATTTGATAATACCTATTATAAGAATGAGGAAAATGAGGCTTAAAATGATTCTATTACCAGCCCAAGGTTATAGCAGTTATTCATAGAGTAAAAATTTGATTAAAAGCCTTTGATTATGATTCCAATATATTTTCCCCATACAAATTGGTGTATGCCCCTTGTGTGGTGTGTCTGATTTTCGTTTTTTTGACTCAGCAAAGAACTAGTTCCTTGCTCAGAATCTGTTGAAATAGCCCCTATTTCATGTTGAACCTCTTTCCTTTCCAGATTTAAGAAACACATCTGATTCTAGTTCATTACACTTATAAGTCATTTCACCATACTATTCAAAAATGTGATTTCCTTTTAAAATGTTCTATATAATAAGAAGAAATGGGGTTAAATCCTGTAGCAAATGCATTCCAGTTAAAAGAGATTTCTTTTCATTTCCTAATCTTGGACTTTCTTGTATTTATTGTAATGAGTCATTTTAATACCCAACTACTAAAGTAAATTAGCTCAGGATCTCATGGCTGTCATGACAACGATGGAAGTATCCCAACTGATTTCTAGTCTGATTTAAACAATTGACTATATCTTAAATCTTAATTTGGAGTTAGAATTAAAACAACTCCGAGACTTAGCAGAGGCTCACAGGTTTAGGGTTTAAAAGAAATTAGACTGATTTAAAAGAAATTGAACTGTGGATAGGAGAATTTAAAATAAAAATTAAAAATGACCCATGGGTAAGGCATGAAGTTTGCAAAACATGAAAGGACAATAGTCTATTAAAAAAAAAAAAAAAATGGATATGTATCAGTTCTTTAACTCACTTCATGCTATTGAAAGAAAAGCCATTCAAATAAATTTAATTTTTTTTCCTGACATTTTAAAAGCATCTATGCAAAGACTATGCTAGGTGATAAGGACATGGATGTAGAAACAAACCTTACATTCCATCAGATCAATTGTGTTCAATTGTGAGTTAGAACATGTGAACATTCAAAAAGTATAGCTATGTATCCTTTGGAATCATCTTGAATAATAACAGGTGCCAATATTTTCTCTCCTTTTCTCAAATCTTTACAATGTAGCTAGTTTCTGACCTTAACATTCCACTGAAACTGATCTCCAACATTACCAATTATTTCTTAGCTTCCAGATCCAAAGATCCTTTCTCAATTCCCAGTCTCTGAAACTTTTAACTTAGTGGATCACTCTTTTACCCTTGATATGTTCTTCTTCTAAGTTTATAGGAAACTTACAGTCTCATGATGCTCTTCCTATCTATCTGATCACTTCTTCCCTATCTCATTTTCTGAACTACCAAATTATACTCTCTACTGATAGATGTTGCCTCAGAATTTTTTGAAGGTGGGATTCTTTTCTCCTCTCTCTCTCTCTTTCTCTCTCTCTCTCTCTCTCTCTCTCTCTCTCTCTCTCTCTCTCTCTCTCTCTCTCTCTCTCTCTCTCTTTGATGATCTTATCAGCTCCCAGGAATTTAATGCTTATGATTTTTAAATTGACTTATCATTTATCAAACTCACTACTAACCTCCAATCTCACAACATCAGTTTCCTTTTAGATATTTCAAACTGGACATTCTGTAAACATTTTAAACTCTGTATGTCTTCCAAAGGTTTTCCTAAACTATACTGCCTATATAGCATAATAGAATTCAATCACAATCATGTACTACAATTTGTTCAGTTATTCCTTGATTTATGGATATCTCTTTAATTTTCAATTTTTTGCTGCTACAAAAATAAGTACTATAAATATTTTTATGTGTATAAGTCATTGTTATTAACAAAAAAAAAAAGCCTTTTTGTAAGAAAACAAATCTGGAGAACAGATTAAGAAAGAAAAGTTAAGAAAAATTATAATATTTTAAAGTTGTGACAAAAAAGCATTTTGACACAGTAATACAACAAATAATTAAAGAAAATTGTCTTGAAATGATTGAGCCCAAGTGGATAGTAGTAAGAGGAAAAGTCTATGAATCGTACCTGAAAAAGATTCTATAAGGAAAACACATAGGGACATTATTTCTAAATTCCCAAACCCCTAGGTCAAAGAGAAAATTTTACAAGAAGTTAACTAACAACAAAACAATTCAAACATACATATATTTGTGAATAGATGAAGAAAGGCATATTTATATCTTTCTATATGTTTGTTCAGTGCTATGAGGGATGCTAATTTGATTGATTTTATACACACACACATATACATATCATATATGTGTGTTTGTATAAAAAGGAAAGTATTTTTCTTTTCTCCGTATTTCCTTAGAATACAAGTAAAAATAAATGTCTTTTCATTATTTTATGAATAGGAAGAAGATACTACAAATGTTAGATTCTGCGTGTATTTTCAGTTGAGGTCATTACATTATTAGTTTTATTTAATTATTACACTTTATTCTAAGAGATCTCTCCCAGAAATGGGATAATACATATGTCTTCATAATATAAAAACTAATAATTTTAAAGGGATGAGTCAAATGTTTAAGCAAGAAGGAGAGGAAAGTGAAGACAAAAGTGTGTTAGGATTCTGACAAGGTGCTAAGTCCCTGAAATTGATAGAGACAATAATTATCTAATTTAGCATGCTTCAGTATGATTGCTCTGATCCTACAAGGAGATGTTATGGGCCAAAACTTGAAAGGAGGTACTCAGTGGAATTCATGAGATAATGATTCTCTAATTTACATGTACTTAGTACTTACTATAATTCCACAACATTCACACCTTTAAGAGAGTATATATAAGGAGGAGCTGACAAGCTCACTAAAGGAAAAGCCTGCTCTTGGACTTCCAGGAGATTCACAAGTCAGAAACTCACAAGCCCACTCTCTGGGAGGAGGAGTCAAGATTCATTCCAACTTCCACCTTTGTGTTAGCTGAAGACATTCAGAGAGAGCTCTTGGAATCAAAGAGAGAGATAGGCTTCTACTAAAGTTTACCAGGCCCCAGGAAAAGATTCAAGACTTTGAAGGACACAATAAAGGATTTGGACTTTAACTCCTGGCTGAGGTGATTATTGAAACTGAGCTGAAATGGAAGGTTGCCTCCAGAAGCTCCCCAAGAAATCTGCTCCCAGAGAAGATTACATTTTAGAGAAGAGAACATTACAAAAGTGGGTGCGGATGGATTTGCTGGTCTTCAAAAGGATTCCTGTTTCATCCTATGCCCAATTTGAAGTCAGGTCATTCTAAAGAAGGCCATTTAGAAGAAAATGGGAAACCTATAGGGCATTTAAAAAAGGACAGCCAGCTGTCATTATCATAAAATTGTAGCTGACATTCAAGCAAGGAAAAGTAAGTAATATATTACCATATGTTGTACATAGAGAATAATGTTTGACCATGTGTGGCTTAGTTCTCAGGTTGATATGTGACTTCAATATATACATACCTCTGCATACGCCAAACATCTGTCCTAGAAAGACTTAGAATGATTATATTTACCAAGACTATTTAGTATTCAGAATAAATACTGCTAAATCCCATTTAAAGTGATGAGATTGCATTTATATGCTATTTACATCATTGTTGTCCTTTAATGAATTCAGTAGGAAATAAGAAAAAAATAGAAATGTCAGAAATGAATATGAATTATTATTGGGATGATTTCATCAACATTTACAGAGCTCTGAAACATATGATTAGGCATGAAACAAACAAAGAAAAGGATTACAAAGAAATTTAAGATGATCTGATTATAAATTTGATAATGGGAGCCTAATTGGAGAATTTTTTTTTTTTTGGAGAATTGATAAGAAAGTATCTCTGTTTGTAATTATTATTAATTTTTTTTTGCTGTTGAATTTTTGAAGTTTAAAAAGAAAACATAATATGAGCTTTTATTCCTAAAGCAAAATGTGACTTTAAAAATAATAGTTCTAGTTCTTTGAACCTTTTCAGTTGTTAAATTAAAGCACTAAGAGTTCCTAATGCTCTAATCAGGCAGATGGAAGATGATCTAGTCTAGAGTCATGGGACTATAAAGAACTTCAAGAAGTCATCTATTCTATCTGATCCAACCTCATATAGTAATAAAATATCAATATGTGAATCTCAGAGATATATAAGTATCTTCTACTAGAGAAAGGCAGGTATGTTTATACCCACTATATATTTTCCCTGTCCTCCAAAGGGTAACAACTAGAATATTGTAAAGGACTTTCCATAGATTAAATGGAGATGTTAGCCTAGTTTTTCTCCAGTGTGCCTTCCATTTCATTAATGTACTTCCTTATCAAACTGGACAAGAATCAATTGCCTCCTAAAATTTTGTACTTGTCAATATCCTTCAACAAAGCACATAAACCAATGATGCTCTACTGGGATTGGATTCTACTCTGATACATCATCTCACTGTTAGTCACAATCACAATTCTTATTGCTATTACAAAGAAAATGATAAAAGGAAAAAATCATCCTCCTCTATTTTTTTCAAAAGTAGCCATTGGGGTAAAAGCAAAACAGAACAAAACAAAATAAAATATTTTCTACCTAGTAAGTACTCCAATATAATTATTAATTAGTTCACTAATCACTTTGATTTCTTTTTCTAATTTAACTATCTATATTATTGTCTTTTCAAAGAGTTGCTCTCCATGAATGTCTTAATTGAGAATACTTTTACTATTTCAAACTGGGAGTTAAAAAAAAAATACAAAATAAGATTTCTCTCTCCATCCTCTTGATCCCCCTTACTTCTTTCCTCTGCTAAAAAAAAACAAAAAAAAAAAAACAAAGAGGGAGGTCTGATAAAGATTGGTAAAAAATATGCGTAAAATATCTGCAATACTTGGAACATCCATGAATGAGAGAATGAAATATTTAAGAGATATTAAGTCACTTTCTTCTTCAGTAAGCTTGAGAGTCTTTTCCTTCTTGTTTAAATAAAACATAAACTCCTTTTCCAAATATGTCTAGGGACTACTATTATGTATAACTGTATTCATGCAGTTTACATTCTAGTCAAACTAGTATCATACATTCTTCTCCTAATTCCATGACTTCAAATAGCCTTTTATCCATTTTTAAATGTAAATCATAATTTTCTCTTCAACATGGAATTTACTTTCTTCTAAAATCCATCTAAGATGGCACTTTCTATAGATAACTTTTCCTGAGCCCGTTGAGATACTAGTGCTACTCCCTTGTAAAATAAGTTTTAGTCATATACATGTATGCACATGCTGCATAAAAAATCTAACACAAACATAGATATGTATGGCATATTTGAAAACATGTGCATGTATGTATCTATATGCATACATACACATAAATATTAATACAATATACATATTTATGGTATGCACTTTTAAATTTATCATCCATTATATATCTGTCTATAGAGAAATACATGTGTGTATAGATGTGGAAATATGTACAATCATAAGATATGTCATGTGCATAATCAAATAGATGATTACAAATCTATGTGCATGTGTATATAAATATGCTTCCATATTTGAACACTCACATTTGTATGGAAACAAAAAAAAAAAAAAAATCTGGATTATGGCCACAAAATGGCTGTTAACTAGCTTTCAAGAACAAGAACATTCCACCACTTCAGGCATTTCTGATGGGAGAAAATACATATGTAAATTAATGTGTTCTCTTGTTAAAACAAGAAGTCTCTTAATTGATAGATCAACAATAGGAAAAATCCCTAATAATAGTAAATAGAATTGAAAATCCAAGTTAGTAAAGCTAAGAGTCCCAGTTACCAAAATAAATAAATAAATAGCAGAACCCTATTCAAAACACTTTAACTAATATCACATCATTCATGAAAACAATATGCATATTTCATGTTATTATTTTGTCACATTTTGACTTCTAATAAAGACATTTATTACACAGATCAAAATAGAGAGGTGTCTATGATGAAATTCAACACCAATAACAACAAAAAGGAATAAGGATTGTTGCCAAGGAACTGTGTGATAGGAATGTAGACTGGTGAGGAAGCTTTTCCTAATATTTCTTAATTACATAGCTTTTTTCTGCTAATTATTCCTATTCTATGTAATGAAATATATAGCTTATATTGTGTATATAAATTAACTGTACATAATTTCCTTATTGACTTCACCATTAGTTTGTCAGCTTCTCAAAGGAAGGAGCTGTCCTTTGATCTTCTATTCTAACAATCTGTACAATTCCTGTCACATAGTAGGTGCTTAATGAGTGTTTATTGACTGATTGACTGACTGGAAGTGAATAGGAAGAATGCCACAGGGATACAGTAGAGCCACCAGGGAGAATGAACAAGAATCAAACAAATTGGGTAGGCAGAGCTGGATTGTGATATGCAACATTAAAAAGAAATAAATAGGTAAAATGATATATCTGGTCAAGTATGCTTAGGAAATATCAAGCATTAGGAATCTTAGACTTTCAGGATTCCCAACCAGGTGTAACTTAAGGAAGAAAATTCAGGATATTTGCTGTGGACCTCACTTGAGTTGGGAGTCACTACCTTCCAAGGCAGTTCACACAACTTTGGGATGACTAATTGCTAGGAAATGTTTCCTGATATCAAAGCTAAATTTGTTTGTTGATTTTTTTTTTCACACTTCCATTCACTAGCCTTAGTTCTGTTTTGTTTTCTATCATTTTTAAATCGAGGGGAAATATCATTTAAAAAATAAAGATTCTATTTTTGATAGAAATTTTTGAACACTACAATTTTTCTAAAAAGTTGTCATAATTAGAAGTGAGAAGAAAAGATTTATGGCAGTGGATGTCTTTTTGCTCTCCTTTAGGTAAGTTGTATACATATATTTCTTTCCCCTTGATAATTAGGTAAAGGAAGTTGAGTCATTATAATTGCATTTTCTGGACTAAATCTCCAGCAAATCCAGAATCCATCATATCATCCTCCATTGTCATGTTTTGTTTTGCTTTGATTTTCGTAGGAGAGTAAGGAAAATATTCAGTGTTTGTCAGTATTACACAAATACTGTCTTCTTAGCCACACATTATTTGAGCAGATAATAATTCTTTCCCATTTTATTCCTAGAAACAGGGCAGCTAGGTGGCGCTATAGTGGATAGAGTACCTGGTACAGAGTAAGGAAGACTCATCTTCTGAGTTCCAGTCTGGCCTCAGACCTTTATTAGTTGTGTGATCCTGGACAAGTCATTTAATGTTGTTTGTGTCAGTTTCCTCATCTATAAAATGAGCTGGAAAATGAAAATGCAAACCACTCTAGTATCTTTGCTAAGAAAAACTCAAATGGGTCATGAAAAATTAAATATAACTGAAGAACAACAACAATTTCTTAGAAGTACTAGTATGCCTCAATGTATCCAGAGTTCTAACTATGGCAGGCTAACCAGAAGCAGAAAATACTTCAGGCCACCAGGGAGAGGATTTGTCCCTATGGAGAGGAATACCATTCCTATGCCTTAAGTCTTATAGTCTTCCAGAATATATCTATGAGTACATTGAAAGAAAAATGAACATGAGTGCCAAAAAAGGACAAAAGATGAAGGTTGCAGGAGGTGGAAAATGGAAGAGAAAAGAGGAATCCTCTTTCTTGGTGTGACTGCACTTACTAACAGATTACTTTCTGAAAGTGACACCCCCATGACTTGTGTTATGTTGCCCTTCCTTGCCACTTGAGCTAATGTCTGTCATTTCTCCATTCAACTTGGTCCTACTTGCACTTGATTGTTTTTGCCCATGGGGGAAAATAGATATATAAACATACTTGCTTCTGAAAATCCAAGAAAGTGCTTCTCCCCACCCCCACCCCAGGCAATTGGTGTTAAGTGACTTGCCTAGGGTCACATAGTTAAGAAGAGTTAAGAGTTAAGAGTTTGAGAACAAATTTGAACTCAGGTCCTCCTGATTTCAGGGCTGATACTCTATCCAGCATCATCTAGCTGACCCTCATTTTTTTCCCTTAATACAAAGTATACAAAATATATACTGATGACTTGAATCAACACACTGTAGCTGAAACTGAGGCTTTTTCTTGTCCAGTGCCCTTTTCCTAGTGAGAAGAGACTGTATATCCTGTGTTTTGATTTATTATTTAATGTCCATTCTTGATGACAGAAACATCAGTTCTTTCTGTTTTTTTCACTGTAGACCCATAGAGTAATAATGAATACCATGTCATTTTCACCCTGCATAAACTCAAAGAACTCTCTCCAAATAAACTACTTTTATTTTTCCCATATCCGAAAATAGCTAATGAGAGTGTGAACCATAATGTACACATAATAATTAATTTACAAATAGTTCCTAGGCAAAGTGGATGGACTTTTGAAAGTATAGTTTAGATAAGTCTGTTATAAATCCAAAAGAGTCTAGAAATCATAATTATTGAGATTAGAAAGATTAAATTCATTGAGTAAAACAAAAAATAAGGCAAATAAAAAGTGTGTCTCATAAGCTGTAAATTGCTTTAGTATATAAAAGGGGAAGGCATAATCAAACCTTATTTTTTGTTGCCTTTGCAAGTAGCTACAGACTACCTCCTATCCTTTTGCTAATACTTCAGACAAATTAACTTCAAAAAATGTTAGTTAGGACTGTCACTAAAAAATCAAGTAGCTGCCTAAAGTTTCTTTGCAAAAGGAGGGGGAAAGAATTAGAGAGGAAGTTGCACCAATAACTGCCAGAAACAGGTATAGATAAAGAAAGATTTATAGGAATACTCTCTATACCATAGCCTAAGTAAGTAATTCCTAGGATAATGAAATACGAACATACAGAATTTGTGTGTATTAATAGGCTAAAGTACTAAAGGCAATTTCCTGGAAGAACAGAAAAGGCAGTGAAAGGTTAGCTATGGGGTGGAATGAATTAGGCATGTAGGTATGTATGAATGAATGAAGGAATGAGTGAATGAAGTATTTAAGTTCTATATAAAGCACTGGCAATATAAATAGAAGGTAGAAAAAATGTGTCAGACTGTTTACAAGGAATTTACTTTCTAATTAGGTGTGAACACAGATACAAAAGAGTTTAGCTTCAAGACAGATGGAAAGGCCCATAAATCCTAAAAATATAATAGCTTAGCAGATGGCAAGGTTCAGAGGTCATTAGCATGTACCAGCAAGTCAGATGAAAAAGCCCAGGCATCTGGAATGCATTTCAGCAAAGAAGATGGTATTGCTCTAAGAACTGATGTATCAGTCATAGGCAGGTGAAAAAACCTGTTAGCCCTTTCATATACCAATGACTTCCAGTTCATTCAAGTGGTATAAAGTCATGTCACTCCTCCCCCAGATGCAGACTAGGTAAGGATCATTATGGAAAGGTTTAAGAGAAATCAAAGGGGAAACATCCACTCTTCTTGCCAAATTAGACTGCTAGATTGGTTCTACGTAGTCTAGGCTCCCTTATGGTTGAGATGAAAGTAAAAGTAAATGAAATAAAAGTAGAAATGAAACCCTTTTGGCAGTTTGTGTGTCAAGTGGTAAGTCATGGATTTGGAATCAGAGAATCTTTTTCAAACATAGCTCTACTACATTAATAACACTGGACTAATCATTCTGGCCCTAAATATTCTTAGGAGGTGGAGCTAAATGACCTCTAAGTTTCCTTTTACCTTCAAATCTGTAGTTTTGTGCAAAAGACAATCCTCTAAAGGACATAAAAGACAGGAGATGTAAATAAGTGGAAAGAAGGCAGAATGGATAAATCTTGTGGAAGATAGTACCAAGAGAAAGACAAAGCCCTAAAATTAGGAAGAAAATAAGGGGAAAATAGGCAATCACTCAGAAACAGAGAGAAAAGCCAGTGGTCCAGTAGGACTGATGGTCAGATAGTATGCTAATTGTAGAATGTGTAAACCCTGAGAAATGTGTAAGAGCTTGATGGAGTATTTACATCTGGCCATCTTGTAAAGGTGAAAAAGTAGGGTGAAAGCAAGGCATGCTTATGGAAGATAACTGGTACATTAACATTAGACAAAGATGTGGGTCATAGAAATGGGGAAGTACCATTGTGTTACAGTTTGAATAAGGAGAAAAACATTCTGAGCCACAGATCAAGAAAGGAACCACCTTTCATCTCATTGAAATTAAGTCCTTGACAATAGGTATAATTGGAGTATTACATAGACTTGGATCTTTGGTAATTTATCTTTGCTCCTAAACCAATTAAGAGTTAGTCTCCTGGATATGAGACAATTCCTTTGTCCAATTCAAACTATCTGAATAGGCACAGTATTACTCTTTATCATTTTCTCATATTTTAAAGAACTGTTTTCTTTTATGTGTATGAGGCTGATTTTGAGGGTGAGTCAATACTGCATTGTGAGTGTTGAACTTTTACAATGAAAATTGTTCTATAAATCTCTAAAAGTCAGAACTCAGAAGAGGCATTTTCTGTATCAAGAGGGAAAGTTTTACGTGACTCATATTTTGTTAAAATTGTTATTTTCTAAACCTACTTTCCAATTAACATCAAGAAGAGAACTACATTATTTATATAACTATGGTTTAGTTAAATATTGCTTTTGAAAGTAAATAGTAATTTAAGCAAGAGAAAATGTTATAGGAATAAGTAGATTTCAACTGAGTGCAGTTGTAATTCTTGTTACTAAATACAATTTAGTAACAAAAACACTATAGAAAGAAAAAGGAAAATGTTTTAGCATACTATCCTAAAGTCATATAAGAGTTTCAAAAACAAATTAGTTAAGAGGTTACATTAAAATTAACTTCTACCTGGCAGCCCATTTAGAATGAATTTGATTGAAAACACATTGTTTTCTTAGCAGAGTTTAAATAACCATCAAGTCTGAATCCTATATTAATAATGGGCAAACTGTATGCCATTGAACATTTAGAGGACTGATTTGTACCATGGCACCTTGCAATGGATCCTATGTGAACTATCCCTTGATAAGGGAAAAGAATGACCAGCAACTACTGTTTGGCCCATTAGTCCCCATGCTGAAGGGTAAGAGAAGAGGAGAGTGTTCATTTCAAAGAAATTTGTTGCCTGAGTTTGAAAGAGTATCCCATTTTGTGATGTGTAAGATCCTTTACTTCAAGGGGTTTTCTTGATTGAAACATAGATGTCAGTTCTCCCTTAGATTTCAAACATTACCAGCAGCAATGGTGAAAGCATGGATAAAGAATCAAGAATAAATAGTTTCCAGACAAGCCTGAGAACTGGATCTCTAAGTCTTGGCTGTCTATTCTGCTTTGTGTTCTTTGTTCTGAACATATGTCACTGAGTTGCAATCTTGAGAGACAGATGTTTCCAGATTCAGTATTTTCTTCCTGAATGTGAAAGCTCCTGAATAGTCTTGCAAATTGTTCCCTCCTTTTCCCTCCTCCTCCCTAGAACTGACTAGGAGGAGTAAGTCATTAGTAAGGAGTAAGACAGTTGAGTTAGTCATACTCTGACTGGACAACATATCTGGATTATAAAATAAAATAACAATTTAGTCTTGCCAGTTTTCCCAAAAGTTTTCCAGTATTTTTTTTTTCTCTATCTCTAAAGAGAATACAATAGAAGAAAGAATAGCTGTTGCATAAAAAAATAGCAAATATAATTATGAGTCATATGTTCTTTAAGAATGTTCTATTTTTAAAATCTTTTTATTTTCAAAAATGTATAGATAGTTTTCAATACTGACTCTTGCAAAATCTTGCGTTCCAAATTTTTTTTTCTCCCTTCTCCCTACCCCTTCCCCTAGATGGCAAGTAATACAATAAATGTTAAACATGTGCGAAAGAATGTTCTTTGTGGCCAAAGAAATAAATCTCCCACTTTACCTGATAAAAATCTTTTATATTAAATATTTAGAAGAGACTGTTAATTCCTTCCAGGAAATAGCCTAGACATGAACCAAATATAAGAGGTTTTGTTGTTTGGTTGTTTTTTTTTTTTTTTTTTTTTTTTTTTGTTTGTTTGTTTGTTTTTGGTGTTTTTGGTATATCTCTGGTTAGGGACGAAAAGCCAGAAAGTAAAAGAAAAAGCCTTATCTTTTTCCCTTCTTTTATACACACACACACACAAACACATACAATCACACACACACAGGGGGAGAGAGACAGAGACAGAGACAGAAAGAAAGAGAGTACTCCTCACTTCTTATGAATCTGGGTCTAGTTGAATATAATACCAATGCACTGGAATGGGATCAGACAACAATAAGCTTTTGAATATGAAATAGTACCAAGTGGTACATTCCTCAGAAATATCCATTTAATGTGCTTGTATCCAAAGGTGATAAAATTCCAGTTCTCTAGGACAATACTATTCTTTTCAGCCCATGCAGCTTACACTGAGGGAATTCATACCTCATGTAAGAGTTCTAAGATGTACCCTAGGCAGCAGTTACGGCTAAAAAACTGATTATTATATCCCTTCCTCCCCCAATTGCACTATAGCTGACAACATGCACAGTGAGAAATTAGTTGCAAGCAGATAGGGAGTTCATGTAATGGATACATAATATACTTGAAGCCAGGAAAAACAGAGTTCAAATTTCACCTTATTACAGTAACAAGTTGTTACTCTAGGCAAGTCACTTAATTTCTGCATGTTTTTATTTTCTCATCTATAAAATGAAAGGGATAAGGTTCACATCTAAGGTCACTTTTTAGACCTGATTTAATGATTGTAAGATTCTATGAATTAAATAACTTACTAAATCCAAAATGACATAGTCAATTGTTGATTGTAATCAATCTTTTCTTTCCCCTTAGAATGTTTATTTTTTTTTAACCAAGGAAAGTATTGTACAGTACA
Source organism: Sminthopsis crassicaudata (assembly GCF_048593235.1). Lineage (NCBI taxonomy): Eukaryota > Metazoa > Chordata > Mammalia > Dasyuromorphia > Dasyuridae > Sminthopsis > Sminthopsis crassicaudata. The sequence continues at coordinate 422,181,008 of NC_133620.1, read as the reverse complement.
TGCGAAATAGAAAAAAAATCAGTATAATCTGTTTTTTTTATTTTCAAAGATATTGTTTTTGCTCTTGAATATGGGATGACTCATCATATAAAAACTCACAAGGCGCAAAGAGAATAGTGGGAAATTACAATAGAGATAAAATTGTCTAGCATTTCTACCCCATACTTCTCCAAATGAACTACAATTAAAAATGAACTATTGTCATAGATAGAATTTTTAAAACTGACCAAAGTCTGAGTTTTCAGTTAAAATTACTTATATGTCACTTCCTCCATGGTCTGGGGAAACAGACCTTTTAGCTTAAGGTCCTCTCATTATTCGTCTTAGGTTAAAATAAATCAATGTTCCTTCTACCTTTGCCTAATTTAAAAGAAGGAAAAATGGCAGCAGCAAGAATAACAACAACAACAAAATAACGTTTTTCTTTAATATTTGCAAAATGTTTTACAAATATTCCACTTATCTTCACAGAAACTTTGACAAGTAGGGACTGTTATTATCCCCAATTTACAAATGAGGAATCTGAGTCAGAATGTGACTTTACCAGAGCCAAATACTTAGGACATGTATTTGGCTCAAATTTGGACATGGCTCTGACACCAAGAACATCAATCCATTCATTAATCTATCCCTATCCGAGAAGATTTGTTCATGTAAGTATTTTCAGTAGAGTTATTTCCCTTATTTTTGTATTCATGAAGTATATTGACAAGAATACTTACAAAATAAGCCCATATGGTTTTCTCTGACATTCAAAGCTTCCTATTCCCTGGCTCCACCCCAACCTTAAAGTTTTATCTCCCACTAGTCCATAAGTATTCTCCAGACTAAGCCAAGCCAACAAACCAAAATCTCCCAGAATGTCTCTTGAATTTTTCTGCTTCTTTGTCTTTAATAGATGCTAGACCCTATGCTTATGCTTACCTTCCCATATTCCCATTCATTAAAAATGAACTCATTTTTTACACATATATCTTGTCTTTTCCTTGACTGCAAAGTCCTTGGGGTCTGTGGCTATATCATACCTTTCAAACTTCCATTGTCTCTAGAACAATTCCTTCCAGAAAGCAAGTGCTCAAGAAAGTTTCTTTTTCTAATGGATGAATAAATACATGCCATCACATTGTGTGCTCAGAGTTCATTTCACAGTCAGTCTTGATTAACTCAGCCTCCATCACCTTGATTAATTGGTTTGTCTTAATCTTTCAATTCTTCAAATTGTCTATAATTCCTGTTATATCAATTTCACTTTTAGATAAAAATGTCTATAAGTGTAAATATAGATAACCTCAATCACATATCCAATTAAGTTACATTCCTTAAAAAATGGTAAGCATTCAAATAGTAAAATGGAAAAAATGACTTTTCTGGCAATACAGATTTATTTTCTTTTCAAAGATTTATTTTTTCCCCCTAAGCTTATGTAGGTTAAAAATACTCCTGTTTTAAGAATATCTCTCTATATATCTGGATCATCCTTTTTCCTTCCTTCCTCTGCAGAGAGGTGAAAATCGATATCTATATTTAGCATTCTATGTATACATGCATATATGTGTGTATATGTGTATATACATATAAACACACAAATATAGTATGCGTAATTATATATATATATATATGTATTCTTGTTACATAATATATGCATTATATATATATATATATATATATATATATATATATATATAATGCTTTTTGCACTTCATTTTCACTTCTCATTATCATAATAGTCCAGTAATACTTTGTTAAATAAATTAATCAATGAACCCTAAGATACTCTCCAATTGTCAGAATTTGAAAATCTCGGAATTGGAAGGGAACCATAGGCCAAATATTATAGCTTATACTTTGAAAATATTCTTCTCTAAAACTTCATTGATCTTAGATCTTTTTTCCTTTTACTTTGCATTTACAGATAATTTTTTACAGACTTAAAAGTTGTTGTGGAGAACAAATACCAAACAATAATAACTTCACATGTAATTTCTAAAAGACTTAACTGGATAAAACTCAAAAATTTAATGAAATTCAAATGGGGTCTGTCAGTTAAATAAAGAAAACTTGGTGAGTTGTTGCCCTATAAATAAAAAGTGATTCCTTGAATCTCAGAGATTATGATTTAAATCATTGAAAGGAATAGAAGGCATAGGCTGAGGGTGTTGTGATGAAGAGATTGAAGAACACTGACAGAAGTCTTAGAAGAAGCAGAAAAGCAATTTTATCAAAAACTATTTGCAAAAGCAATTGGCTCACAAAAAGACTTCACTTTTTATCTCTTAATTGACTAAATAAAGACTTTTATTAAATCTTAAGAGCAGTGCAGTCTCTCAGAATTTCTGTTACTCTAACTAACCCATCTGAGATGAGAGGAAAAAACATGAAATGGAGTGATGGATTATATATTCACTGGGTTGGACTAAAGGATATACTGAAATTTAATTGGACAAAATATGTATCAGATATGCCAATGAACCAATGATGGCAAAATATACAATTCAGACTTGAGACACACAGTGAACATGTATTTGTTTTCAAATATGTTTTCCCCATTCATCTGCTTCTTTGCCAGAATTCTGTACATGTATGGAATTTCTCCCTCACAGACACTAAGCCCCTTGATGGAAAAGTATGAGATCAAATTTATTTGTGGAATGTGATGTATTTATTATTCCTGCATTTGCTTCTTTAATATATGAGTGAAGCTAATGTTTTTATGACTTACTTTGCCTTAATATTTAAGTAAATTGTTATGCTTATCATCCAAAAATGTCATAATTGTGGATGGCTGGTTTTATATATATATATATATGTGTGTGTGTGTGTGTGTGTGTGTGTGTGTGTGTGTTTGTATAAAGATTGATGTGGGCTTGAGAGCTAAAGTGAAGAGTACAGAATATATTCCCCTTCCTAAAAGGATTTTGAGAAGGAAAAATGTATTATATGGTAGTGGGCCTTCTCTGGGAGATTATATATTCCAGTATGTGGGAAGGTTGGAGTGAACAACCTAGTTCAGAGAGTAAATAGAAATTTACATACTTGTATCAGACAAAGAAGTCTCTACATGTTCAGAGGTGTCAGGCCTCTGAACCTGGTTGTAATAAGACAACAGGGTTGAGGGTTGAGAGTTGAGGCAATCTGAAAAAAAAAAAAATTGAAAGGATGGTATTGTAGATAGGAATTGTATCTATGATTTCATTAGTAATAGGAAATTCTAAAATGAAAAAAAAAATCCTTTATTAATGCAGGTTACATCTTCCATAAATTTTATTGTCTTGGAGAGTTGTCAAGGAGATCAATGATTTTTTGGGGGTCATACCAGATAGAGTTTGCTGGGTGGGACTTGAACCTTAGTGTTCCTGAATTTGATACTAGTTTTCCATTATATCACATTCTTTTACTAAGCAAAGAAATAGACCAAAATGTCTATGCCATTTGTTTTATAGACACCACTTGTAGATGTTATTATCCCAAGAAGGTCAAAACAAAAAGATGTATATACACTAAAAATTTTCATATTATATTTTGTTTATGAATAAAGAACTAGAAATAAAGTAGTTGCCTATAAATGAAAGAATATCTAAACATATTGTGTTACATGAATGTAATTAAATATTATTTTATAAGAAATTATGAATATGATCAACATATTGAACCACAGCAATCCTTATATGAACTAATACAAAAAGAAGTGAAAACAGGAAAACTATTACAAACAATGATAAACATGCTCATTAAAAGAATAAAAAAATAAAATTGATCCAATAATTTGAAATTGAATCTTAAGCAAATGAAAAATGAATCACAAAGAAGAGGTGTGAGAAAGTACACTTCTCTGCCACCACTACCTTCTTTGCAGAGTAGTGAATTACAAATGTAAAAGAATATGTTGGAATGTTTTTTAATGTGTTGGAAAATTAGATCAACTTTCACCCCTTTTTAATTTATCAGGAGATGTCAAGTCATAAAAACAAAGTATATGATCAAAATGTATTAAAATAAATGTATTGAACAAAACTTCAGGATTTTCATGTATATTGTCTTGATATCACTTATTGTACCAGGATTAGTTATTCTACAGTAATCCCTTAATGCATGTATTTTAATTACACTGTGTTCTATACTTTTTATCAGTCATTAAGAAGCTGTCAACCAGATTTATTTGATACCTAAAAGGAATATATATTAGGTAGCAATTATTTAAACAAGTATGCTTTACTCTGAATAACTTTACAATCTCTGGTTGCTAGTCTCCAAATATTTCTCCATTTCATCCCCAAAATAAGGTTCATTGAAAATAGTCCCCAAGAAGATTTTGATTACATCAAACTAAAAAGTTTCTGTACAAATAATACTAATGCAAACAAGATTAGAAGGGAAGTAACAAATTGGGAAAATATTTTTAAAAACAAAGGTTCTGACAAAGGTCTCATTTCCAAAATATATAGAGAACTGACCCTAATTTATAAGAAACCGAACCATTCTCCAATTGATAAATGGTCAAAGGATATGAACAGACAATTCTCAGAGGAAGAAATTGAAACTATATGCACTCACATGAAAGAGTGTTCCAAATCACTACTGATCAGAGAAATGCAAATTAAGACCACTCTGAGATACCACTACACACCTGTCAGATTGGCTAAGATGACAGGAACAAATAATGACAAATGTTGGAGGGGATGTGGGGAAACTGGGACACTAATACATTGCTGGTGGAGTTGTGAAAGAATCCAGCCATTCTGGAGAGCAATCTGGAATTATGCCCAAAAAGTTATCAAACTGTGCATACCCTTTGACCCAGCAGCGCTACTACTGGGATTATATCCCAAAGAAATACTAAAGAGCGGAAAGAGACATATATGTGCCAAAATGTTTGTGGCAGCTCTTTTTGTTGTAGCTAGAAACTGGAGGATGAATGGATGTCCATCAGTTGGAGAATGGTTGGGTAAATTGTGGTATATGAAGGTTATGGAATATTATTGCTCGGTAAGAAATGACCAGCAGGAGGAATATAGAGAGGCCTGGAGAGACTTAAATCAACTGATGCTGAGTGAAATGAGCAGAACCAGAAGATCACTGTACACTTCAACAACAATACTGTATGAGGATGTATTCTGATGGAAGTGGAAATCTTCAACATAAAGAAGATCCAACTCACTTCCAGTTGATCAATGATGGACAGAGGTAGCTGCACCCAGAGAGGAAACACTGGGAGGGGAATGTAAATTGTTAGCACTAATATCTGTCTGCCCAGGTTACATGTACCTTCGGATTCTAATGTTTATTGTGCAACAAGAAAATGATATTCGCACACATGTATTGTACCTAGACTATATTGTAACACATGTAAAATGTATGGTATTGCCTGTCGTCGGGGGGAGGGAATAGAGGGAGGGGGGGTAAATTGGAAAAATGAATACAAGGGATAATATTATAAAATATATATATATATATAATAAAAAAAAAAAAAAAAGAAAATAGTCCCCAGAGAAATGATAAAGTTTAATAAAACAACTGGTTACATAAAAAAAAAAAGAAATTAGCCACAAAAGCTTTGTTTTAGCCTTGAATGGAATGGTAGATATTGAATATATTATTTGGCATAATCTTCTGTGATCTAGTGTATTTTCTGTTAATCAATGAAAATCTGTTATTAATTTCTATTAAATAAAGTTGATTAACATAATTGAGTGAATTTCTGCTCTGAAAAAAACTAACAATGGAATTAAATGTATTTCTAACAGTAAATGGGCAGTGAGAGCTCCTGTGGAGTGCAAGGACAGCTGGCATGACAGCACTTGACATCCTGTGTGTAATTGGTTTTGAATGCTTGACAGATTTTTATAATGGTACAGAGGCCCTCAGACTGGCAGGTAACTGTTGGGAATAGATTGAGTGGTTGTGGGGCCATTTTCATATAACTCTTACTTGAGAATCCGTTAGACACAGTTGACATCAAAGATGTATTCTCTTTTAAGTTCAGTGTCTGTCAACAGGTACACCCTGTTTCATCAAATTCTAGAACAGAAACCTAAACCTATTGACACATTATTTAATTAGTTTTATGTTGTTCCCCTTACCCCTTTCCCCTAAGCACAGTATAAAGGTCACTTTTAGACTGGAATTAAGATGGTATTGACTAAGTAATGAGGGAAATCAACATCTGCTTTTGGGGTCCAAAATTATATTTATTGGCAAAATCCAACTTTGGAATCATTGGTGAAATATATGTCAGAATAAATTTAAATGCTTGAAAATTAAAACCAAGATATAACCAGTAAATTGTATTTGTTGAAACAGGCTTCTTAATTTATGAGTGGTCTCAGAAAGCAAATATAACTAATTAAATCATAATTATGATATAATTTAAATGAATCAATATTGGGAAATAAAGTTATAGCAGTATAGTTTTAAAACCACTACTCAATGAGATGGTGATGAATATTACTGTTGCTAAAATGTTACATTGTTTCACTTTTCTCTGCCAAGGAGAATAATCTTTGGACTGGAAAGGACAAAACAAATAGGATTAATAGGAAGTTGAAATCCAGACAATAAGAGAAGATCTAAATGCACATTATAAGATTCTCTATTTTGCTTCTCCTGCTCTGTCTGGTTTCAACTACACTGAAGAAGATGCCTTTTCTAGTTTAACACATCATCTCTAATCTGATTAATTGACTGATAACTCAGTCTGTGATTGATGTCATTTTGCTTAGCCTTCTCTTCCCTTTGATAGGAGGGCAGGAGGGTGAGTTATTGAACTCTTTCTGGAACCTTCTTTTTAAAGGGTAATCAACTCAGTCTACTTTAGATTTGCTGTTCTCTCTCATTTCAACTATGTAGAACAGGAAGGCTTCTGGTATCCTTCCTCCCACCCCACAATTCCACTCTATACTTTTAACCTCTTTTTGTTTATTATTTCCCCTTTTAAATTGTAATCTCCTTAAAATCAGGAACTGTCTTTCCTTTATCTCTTGAATACACCATGACTGGAAGGAACATAGGGTTAATAAATGTTTTTTTTTTTTTTTTTTTTTTTGAATTGGAGTAGAGTGAATTAAATCAAATAAGCTTGTTTACTTGAAATATTTCCTTAGATATTGAATTGGCACATTTTTCTTTTCTTTCTTTCTTTCTTTTTTCTTTTTTTTTGCTTCTTGATGTTTGTTTTGTTTTTTGAGGAGGATAAGTGATCTTTGAAATATATAGAATTGAAGAAATTCTAAGGGAGAAAGAAGGATCAAAATTTTCCCAATATTTAAAATAAGAAATAAAAACGATAGCATTTTTAAAGTGTAGACCATTGAATTTGATTAACACTAGACAAAATTCTAGAATATATTATCAAAGGGATAGTTTGTGAAAACATAGTAAAGGAAACAGTTATCACAAAAGACAAAATGACTAGCTAGAAGAGATCTAAAAATTGCTTCCAAGCAGATAAGTGTCCAAAGAACATAAACTAACCGTTTAAATAAGAACTTCAATTACACTGGATCTAGAAGTAGAAAAGGCTGTCTTTGAGGTTGTGGATTCTTCTATTTTGGACATCTTCAAGTAATTACTATCTGTTTGGTATTTTGGATAAAATTCTTTCTGGAAATAAGTTGGACATTATAGCCTCTGAATTTCATTCCAATGCTAAAAGTCTGTAAGAAGTTTTTTCAAAATCTGATGAGGGGAGCCCAAAATTCTCTCTCACTTTCTCTTGGACTTTGGAGGAAACTCTTGAGAAACTCCTTCAGAGAAGCTCTCCCCTGAGAGACTCCAGGGAATCAAGATAAAGTGGTTTCATTTTGTTATCTGGGGAGACTAGTTTAGTCCAGGACCACATAGCCAGTAAATATCTGAGGCTGGATTTCCACTGAGATCTTCCTGACTTATGGTGCAGTGTTAATTCCACTAAATTGCCTAGGTACCTTACTATATACTTTAGGGTTCTGTAATATTTTTGGAATGACTGAATGACTGATTTAGGTAATTAAATGAACACAATTATTATCTTGAATATTTAATACTTAAGTGATCCAAAAAAATTGTGTAGATTTACAAGAGTGACTGAAGACTAATGTTGAATCTGGAAGATTTCCCAACATGGTGTATAGCTTCACATGAGAAATGGCAAACTGAGGCAGCAAAGTGGTGTAGTGGATAGAGCACCAACTGTAAATTCAGGAGGACTTGAGTTCAAATTTGACCTCAGACACTTAACACTTCCTAGTTGTGTGACCCTGGGCAAATCACTTAATCCCAATTGCCTCAGCAAAAGAGAGAGAGAGAGAGAGAGAGAGAGAGAGAGAGTATCCCATATGTCTTTCCCCAGGTGAAAAAAGAAACTATCAAACAGTGGGTTCTACTGTAATAAGCTACCTACTTTAGCTGTAGGACAAGCTTTGATGAATTCTCAGAGTGACTGTCATTTCAGATATGGAGTATAACACAGTTAATTCAAATACAGAGGGTATTTATAGTTATATGTACTCAAAGGAAAATTTATGCTTTCAGATTCTCTCTCTGATTGAAGATACACCCTTAAAAGCTATCCCTAGTCTAAAAGAAAAGTACATACAAGGTCAAAAAGTAACAATGAAAAGAAATGCCAGGCTAAAGGCACTGATTCAGACAATGGGAGCTGGGAGCTAAATCTCTTTGTCTAACTGTCCTGCCCTCAGTTTGTTTTCCCCTCCCCCCCCCCACTGCAGCAATTTATACATGTGTTGACAATAACACTAGTCATCGAAATAGTCATTCATATAATTTAGGAAGCAATGAAGTTAATAAATTTAAAATTGTCTGATGATAGTGATGGGGGTTGAGGTCCCTTTAAGATTCCTTTCTGATTCCCCGAAAATCCTGGTCAAAAAGCATCCTTTTGAATTCCAATGATATCCGGGCCCAGCCCCCACTGGATCTGAGCTGGCTTGGGCTTTCCCCAGCCCCCACCGGATCTGAGCAAACTGAAAGCCCACCATGAGCCTGGGACTTCACCCACCTTCAACATCACCAAGAGCTCCCATTATAAAAGGGCAAAGCTAGATCCCATGATTTTGCAGAAGTCCTAAGTATGGCATCCTTATGCCAAGGGTTTCTGCCCACTAGACCTATTCCGGTGCTCTTCTATCTCTACCCTCAACTTTACTAACTAAGCTTTACTTCTAAAATCCCTACAATAAAATATTTTATCAATCTAGGTTTTCGAGACTGTAAATTCATTTACAGGGGACACTGTGCCTCTCTATCTTTGTGCTGACCAACAGGGTTCCCCATTTCCTATCTCTCATCAATAGTCCATTTAACCAGGAAGATGGGCAGTCAAAGCTATGCATTGAACTATAGGGTAAATGCAGTTGCTTCAGGGGAAAAATGTATTTTTCACACATTTAAAAAAACGTTCTACACAGATCCCTTTCACATTGTGAATGCAAATGCACTTAGTGGCTCATTAAAAAAAAATACTGTTATTTGTCCTCTCTGAAGGACTTCCTTTTTAATTTTTTTTTTTTTTTCATCAAATCAGAAGGAAGAAAGAATAAACAATCACTGGGGGAAAAAAGCAGATTAGGTTCAAAAAAAGTGACCTGCATCCTTGCCTCCAGGGACTGTAAAAATGCAACTTGGTTATAAACAAAAAGTGTACTCCTTTGTGACATATTGTAAATGCAAGGTTTAAAAGAGAATGGTTGTAAAAAATAGGTTATTGGGAAAAGCTAGTTTGATGACTAAATGATAAGTTTTTCTCAAGAACAATTCAACCTTGGTTAGTAATGTTCACTTCACTCACTTGGGATCATTTTTTTTTATTTGTTTGGAAACACAGATAGAAGGCAAATAAGTGAATTGGTGGATAAAGGGCTCAACCTAGACTCAGGAAAACCGGAGTTAAATCTGGTCTCAGATACTTATTAGCTATGGGATACTGACAAAGTCACAATCTCTACTTCAGTCACAGAAGAAGGAAAAAGCAAACCACTTTGCTATCTTTGCCCAGAGAACCCCATGGACAAAATCATCTGCAGGTCCATAAAGAGTTGGACTCAACAAAACCACTGCACAACAATAAAACTTGAAAAGGAATATGCTGCTTTAGTGGCTTAGGAGAAATGTTCTTTACCCCTTATTAGATTGTTTTTATTCCAGTTTTAGATTTGCTCTAGCAATGCCTGAAGAATATTGGATGTTTTGGTTTTATGGATATTTAATTTAGAAATAACCTAAGTTCAAGCTCTTCTTCAGATATATACTAGCTATGTGAACCTAATATAATAAGACTCCATGTCCCCCTGATCTTTGTGGAGGGTGGGCCATCTTGTCTGAGAAATTCCTAAAAAATGATTCCCACCTGAATCTCAACCCATCCCCACCCTTTTACCTGGTTCCTTTAGGAAACTCCCAGGAAATTAGTCCTAATGACTTCCTTACCCAATACCACAGAAGGCTAAAAAACAAACAAAAAAACAAACAAACAAGATTGTACCCCAACCTTCACTATCTTTCTAATCTAAGCAGCCCACTGAGAGAGAGTTTCTCAGAGAAATAAATCCATTTTTGCAAAAAAAAAAAATCTTGTTTTCAGGCCCGGGGAACCCCATTACTATCAGGGTGTCCTCATTCCTCAATAGATCTGTATAAATCATTTAAGTTTTCAGTGATCCTAGGCAAATTTCTATGACTGACTAGCTAAGAAGGAGTAGAAAGCTCATTCTTCCAGAAGTTCTTTACACCAATGAAATGAAGTCCCAAATATCTCATCTATCCTATGTATATTAGTAGAAGAATTTTTTTTCTTTTAACTTTAGAAATTAGGAGGAAGAGAAAGATGGAAGGAAAAAAGGAAGGAAGGAAGGAAGGAAGGAAGGAAGGAAGGAAGGAAGGAAGGAAGGAAGGAAGGAAGGAAGGAAGGAAGGAAGGAAGGAAGGAAGGAACCCTGAAACAGTCTCTCTCTCTGACTTTGGGGGTAAAGGTTTGAGAAACAACTTGAACCCTCAGGAGAAGCTCAGGAGAAAGACAGGACCTAGGGAATCAAGATAAGTAGTTTCATTCTGTTATCCTGAAGGAGACCTGAACACCCCCCATTGATAACACTCACAACTATCAGGAGTTCTCAAACTACTGCTGGAGGGCCACATGCAGCCCTCTGAGAACGTTTATGTGGTCCACCTAGTTATGGCAAATGGGCTGAGGGGAGGAGACAGAGTGTGAGTTTTTGTTTTTACTATAGTCCAGCCCTCCATCAGTCTGAGGGACAGTGAAATGGCCCCTATTTAAAAAGTTTGAAGACCACTGGATCATTATACCCTTTATTGAGTTGGAGATTAGTCCAGGGACAAATTCATTTGGAAAATTTCTATTCAACTTGTGAAGACTTCAGTCTGATTTCAACTAAAACTGCACCCAACCCCTAGTCAAAAGTTTCAAAACATAAAAAGGGGCAACTTGGGGCACTTCCATGCAGAGAAACAAAGTAGGAACATGCCATCCAAGGAATCTCTCTGTCTCCTTGGCATAGCTGTCTGGGAGGACACTCTCCCCACTGAGAAGACATTCACTTTTTATCATTAACCCCTCTTTATCTCTCTCACCTATTTCTCTGTTAAGTGTCGGAGGCTATTTGAACTCAGGTCCTCCTGATTTCAGGGCTGGTGCTCTATCCACTGCATCACCTAGCTGCCCCAAGAGCTATGACAAGATAAGAAAATTGTCTATTATCATATATAAGGCTAATAAAATGTCTGAAGGAAAATTCTGATCAAGATCTTTTAAATTCCAAATCCCATACTCAATACATTCATTGAACCTTAGGCATCACATGTTAATAACATGTATATAGCATATACAGTATACATCCCTCCCCGGGCCGCCTGCTCGCTCACAGGCACCCAGGACACACACACGCTAGCTTCTTTGCTCGCACATGCAGGCACGCAAGGGCTCACCCGGAGCTGCGGGGCAGTCCATGTCCATTGGAAGGAGAACAAACGAACTGCCACTAGCCAGGGGGATGAGGGGGGGTGATGAGTGCGTGCCTCACACTCATGGTCATCCCTTGCACACGCACACTGCCCTAGCCCTGCAGCTCAGCGGCTGCCTGAGGCAGGAGGAGCCCAATGCCTTGCGCCTCCCCCCCCCCCCCCCATGGCACTGAAGCAGATCCAGAAGGAATTAAGTGATCTGCAGCATGACCCTCCTGCCCACTGCTCAGCAGGACTTGTGGGAGATGACTTGTTCCACTAGCAAGCAACTATTATGGGACCTCCCGACAGCTTGTATCAAGGTGGAGTCTTCTTTCTCACTGTACATTTCCCAACAGATTATCCTTTTAAGCCACCAAAGATTGCTTTCACAACAAAAATCTACCTCCCAAACATATATAGCAATGGAAGTATTTGTCTTGACATCTTGAGGTCACAGTGGTCACAAGCTCTGACTGTATCAAAAGTTTTGTTGTCCATATGTTCACTACTTTGTGATCCAAATCCAGATGACCCCTTAGTACCAGATATTTATATCTATATCTATATCTATATGTGGCATAACAGATAAAGAACCAACTTTGCAATGAAGATTTAAATTCTGCCTCTAACACATACTGGTTGTGAGACTCTGGGTAAGTCATTTAACAGCTCTATTTATCAGGCCAGGAGATTATGCATGTTTGTAAATCCTAAAATACTTTAAGTGCTACATCATTATTAGAAGTTGCAAAAGTGGAGAATAGGTGAAGGGACTTGGAGGGAGGGGGGAGGGATCCTAAAAAAAAAAAAAAAAAAAAAAAAAAAGAGGGAGGGTTGCGCGTCACAAGGGGGGTCTGTAAATTAAATATCGGGGAGGGGGATCAGGGGGGTCAAGGGAAAAAAGCATAATCTGGGGATAATACAATGGCAAGAAATACAGAATTAGTAATTTTAACTGTAAATGTAAATGGGATGAACGATCCCATCAAACTGAGACGGATAGCAGATTGGATCAAAAAGCAGAACCCTACAATATGTTGTCTATAGGAAACACACTTAAAGCAGGGAGATACATACAGAGTAAAGGTAAAAGGTTGGAACAGAGCCTATTATGCTTCAGGTAAAGGCAAAAAAGCAGGGGTAGCTATCCTTATCTCAGATCAAGCAAAAGCAGAAGTAGATCTCGTTAAAAAAGATAAGGAAGGAAACTATATCCTGCTAAAAGGTAGCATAAATAATGAAGCCATATCAATACTAAACATATATGCACCAAGTGGTATAGCATCTAACATTATAAAGGAAAAGTTAAGAGAATTGCAAGAAGAAATAGACAGTAAAACTATAATAGTGGGAGATCTCAACCTAGCACTCTCAGATTTAGACAAATCAAACCACAAAACAAACTAGAAAGAAATTAAAAAAGTAAATAGAACATTAGAAAAACTAGGTATGATAGACCTTTGGAGAAAACTGAATGGCAATAGAAAGGAATATACTTTCTTCTCAGCAGTTCATGTAATCTATACAAAAATAGACCATATATTAGGACATAAAGATCTCAAAATTAAATGTAGGCAGGCAGAAATAATAAATGCCTTTTTCTCAGATCAAAATGCAATAAAAGCTACATTCAGTAAAAAGTTAGGGGTAAATAGACCAAAAAGTAATTGGAAACTGAATAATCTCATCTTAAAGAATGACTGGGTGAAAGAGCAAATTATAGAAACAATTAACAATTTCACCCAAGATAATGACAATGATGAGACATCATATCAAAATCTTTGGGATGCAGCTAAAGCAGTAATAAGGGGAAATTTTGTATCTTTAGAGGCTTATTTGAAGAAAATAGAGAAAGAGAAGATTAACGAATTGGGCTTACAACTTAAAAGGCTAGAAAAAGACCAAATTATAAACCCCCAATCAAAAATTAAACTTGAAATACAAAAATTAAAAGGAGAAATCAATAATATTGAAAGTAAAAAAAAAAAACTATTGAATTAATAAATATAACCAAGAGTTGGTTTCATGAAAAAGCCAATAAAATAGATAAACCTTTGGTAAATTTGATCAAAAAAAAGAAAGAGAAAAATCAAATTGATAGTCTTACAAATGAAAAGGGGGATCTTTCCACCAATGAAGAGGAAATTAGAGAAATAATAAGGAGTTACTTTGCCCAACTTTATGCCAATAAATTTGATAACTTAAGTGAAATGGATGACTTCCTCCAAAAATATAGGCTCCCTAGATTAACAGAGGAGGAGATAAATTGCTTAAATAGTCCCATTTCAGAAAAAGAAATAGAACAAGCTATTAATCAACTCCCCAGGAAAAAAGCCCCAGGACCAGATGGATTCACATGTGAATTCTACCAAACATTTAAAGAACAATTAACCCCAATGCTATATAAATTATTTGAAAAAATAGGGGATGAAGGAGTCCTACCAAACTCCTTTTAAGACACAGAGATGGTACTGATACCTAAACCAGGTAGATCAAAAACTGAGAAAGAAAATTATAGACCAATCTCCTTAATGAATATTGATGCTAAAATCTTAAATAAGATATTACCAAAAAGACTTCAAAAATCATCTCCAGGATAATACACTATGATCAAGTAGGATTTATTCCAGGAATGCAGGGCTGGTTTAATATTAGGAAAACTATTAATATAATTGACCATATTAATAATCAAATTAATAAGAACCATATGATCATCTCAATAGATGCAGAAAAAGCATTTGACAAAATCCAACATCCATTCCTACTAAAAACTCTTGAGAGTATAGGAATAAATGGACTATTCCTTAGAATAATCAGGAGCATATATTTAAGACCTTCAGTAAGCATAATATGCAATGGAAATAAACTGCAACCTTTCCCAGTAAGATCAGGAGTGAAACAAGGTTGCCCACTATCACCATTACTATTCAATATAGTACTAGAAACGCTAGCCTTGGCAATAAGAGCCGAGAAAGAGATTCAAGGAATTAGAGTAGGAAATGAGGAAATTAAACTATCACTTTTTGCAGATGACATGATGGTATACTTAGAGAACCCCAAAGACTCTGCTAAAAAGCTACTAGAAATAATTCAAAATTTCAGCAAAGTGGCAGGATACAAAATAAATCCACATAAATCCTCGGAATTTTTATATATCACTAACAAAATGCAACAGCAAGAGATAATGTATGAGGATGTATTCTGATGGAAGTGGAAATCTTCAACATAAAGAAAAACCAACTCACTTCCAGTTGATCAATGATGGACAGAGGTAGCTACACCCAGAGAAGAAACACTGGGAAGTGAATGTAAATTGTTAGCACTAATATCTGTCTGCCCAGGTTGCATGTACCTTTGGAATCTAATGTTTATTGTGCAACAAGAAAATGATATTCACACACATGTATTGTACCTAGACTATATTGTAACACATGTAAAATGCATGGGATTGCCTGTAATTGGGGGGAGGGAATAGAGGGAGGGGGGGATAATTTGGAAAAATGAATACAAGGGATAATATTATAAAAAATATATATATAATAAAAAATTATTAAGTAAAAAAAAAAAAAAAGTTGCAAAAGCACTAATCTATATTAGTATAGGGAATTTTATTACTGAGAATTCCTTATAGCAATGAAGACATAATTTTTCCCCATTCCCCTAAATAATATGCAATCTATATTTTAAAAACCACTAGTGAGAACTATTTATAAGGAAATGTTATAGGTATTGTGAAGGATGCAATCAACAAATAATTGGCTGAAAATATTTAAATAGATGAATGAATGGATAGATAGAAAAATAGAAGAATGAATGAATGGATGAATGAGTAAATACATGAATGAATGGCTATAACATATAGCATAATGCTTGACCTCAAAGAGTTGCAAAGAAAGCTCAGTGTATGTATGTATGTGTGTATATGTGTATGCTTATTTAAAATGCTAAGTAAATATCACTAAAAATACAGAAAGGAAAAATCATTTACATGAGTGTTAATAACCTTTGAAGAATTATAGAGAATAAAAAAATGATAGCAGAGTAATAAAGATCAGAATTACTATTTTATTTAAAAAAGAAATGGGCAGATACTTAAATTGTAGGCTATTGGATTTCAATTATTGGGTAGGGGGTGTAATGCCAGAGAAACTGAGCAAGATAGAGATTAGAGAACAATTTAATAATTTATTAAATGGGAGAGATTTACTGGGACCAAATGGATCTATTGTTTGGTCCCAGGGTTGAATGAGACTATCTTCTCAAAGAATCTAGCACTGAATGTCTGATACAAGATTCTTTTATAGGGTTACAAGACTGATGACATAATGGGGGAGGTACCTGGATGGGGATGATTTAATGGGGGGAAGAATCTAGGATGAGGATGACATAATGGAAGCAGGCACCTAGGATGACATAATGGAGGGAGGTACTGGAGAGGCTCCAGATATTCTAATGATGTCTAAAATGGATAAAGACCTTTATCCCATCAAATATTAAGAGGGAATGGCTATAGCCTAAGGTCTAAGATATAAGACCTTTATCCTAACATTAAGAGGGAATGATTATAACCTGAGGCAGAGTAACTAAATAGGACAATTAGGGAAACTGGGTCAGGACATTAAAAGAGAACTGTGGCATAACAGGGGGAAATCTAAAATGTATTATTAAGAGGTTGTTTGAGAGCATTTAGCTAGGAAAACAATGATCACTATTACCCAATAAGGTAATTCAAAGTAATTTAATTTTTGATAAAATTAATGGAATGGTAGATTGGGAAAATGCTATTTAGCTTATCTAGATTTCAACAAGGCATTTGATTATATCTCTCATTTTTTCCCTGTTGACAAAATGATAAGATATAAGCTACAAGATAGGAGATTTAAGTAAAATTGGACCTGTATGAATACTGAACAATTTCATTAATGGTATTTGTAGGAAAATCTTTAATAGAGTAACATAAAGACTAATCTGTGGTTCTGTGCTATTTAACATTTTCATTAATGGCTT
This sequence comes from Sminthopsis crassicaudata, assembly GCF_048593235.1. Taxonomy (NCBI): domain Eukaryota; kingdom Metazoa; phylum Chordata; class Mammalia; order Dasyuromorphia; family Dasyuridae; genus Sminthopsis; species Sminthopsis crassicaudata. The sequence continues at coordinate 422,164,050 of NC_133620.1, read as the reverse complement.
GAATGAAGCTATAGATTGCTATACAAATAAAAATATAAATTTAAATGAATATACATTTAGAGATGAATCAATTCCTTAAGAAATAGATAACATATTAGTTTTATATGATGTTCTTGTTGTGAATATTCTCTTTATCAGAGAAGATTTTACCTTAGTTAACAATTGTATAATAAGTTTAAAGCTTGGAAATGTGAATATTCTAATGAAGGGAACTCCCTTCCCAGAGGAGGAAACTGTCTCAGTGAATGTCAATCCTTTCTCTGCTACTCACAGAATTAAATAGTGATTAAGTGAATTGTCCAGGGTCTCACAAAAAGAATATGATTGGTCTTCCTGGCTTTCTGAACACTAGTGTGGTGCTTTTCCTAAGTACTGCTTAGATCAATTTCATGATTTTCTGTAAATAAAGCATTCTAACTACTTGATGACAAAAGTTCTAAAGTGGTTAGGCTGCTTTTTAAGTGAAAGACATGTAGTTCATCACTGATCTTGGTCTAATATCCATTCCAGCTTTTCAAAACTTGTTTTTCCCTGTCATAGATTTCAATTTCAGCATACTTCATACTATATTTCCACATACTTCAAAAAGGCACCAAAATAGGACATTAATAACAGAAGAATTCATGAAAATAAATGATTGAAAAGAGCATTTAAGAGTTGATGTCTACAGTTTAACCTTCAGATTGTATAAACTAACAGTGTATAAATACAGGATAGTTGTATTTGTACATGATAATGTCAGTGACAAGATAATTCTATAGTCACTTTTTCCTCACTGGAGCCCACTTGGATCCTGGATTGCTACTGGGGACATGGTCTTTTGCTGGAATCCATCCACTTCATTACTTATTATGTTCTTGGTATTGTACACTGGAGTAAAAGGAATGGAATAAAGCAAAACTATGTACTTGCTCCCAATATGATGTTTTCATCATATTGTCAAATGACTTCACTGAGAATAAATACAGCATAAAGATCAGCTACCACCTGATGGTAAATTATTTAATTTTAACAGTTTATAAGCCAAGTTGAAGGAGTGTTGGTGTATGATTTCTTGTTTGTAAATGATTATGTTCTTACTACAAGAAAATATTAAATACATACTATTAGGGAATTCACCCCAAATGTTCACATGAGCTATTTATGCTTGATCTGTGTCAGAGCATTCCAAGCTCTTATTGATCTGATTAGTGACAGGTGCTCACACTGTAGCTTGACTCTAACATAGTGATGTACTTTTGATTCTCTTCCAGAATAAAGACCAACAATCAATCAACCAACAAAACACTAAGAATACAATTTTTTTTTTTTTTTATTTCATCATTGCTGTCAATAACATTATATTCAAAAAGAGGAAAATGACATACACAAAGGAAATGATAATGGGTCTTGGAAGTAGCCTTCTTTTCAGCAGATTAAGTACCACAAGAATAGACAGGTGTTAAAATCCAAAAGTCTTTATTGTTTCCTTGTCTGGTTCTCACCTAGCCTTCTCCTGACCTTCAGAGGGGACTTGATTTCAGTGGGGGAAGTGCAGGAGGCCAGGCCAGCCACCAGGAGCCTGACTGAAGATGGAATTAAATCTGTCTCTCCTTTCCTTCCCTCCCCCCAAAGCTTGAGCTCCCAATTCATATGCTCTACACTGTGTATAAACCAATCATTATATCACTAGGAAACCATTATTTGTTGTAAGATTAAATCAATCATACTGAATTTAGAGAACTATTAAGCACCATGATAGATAACGATTGTCTCATCAATTCCATTGACTTAACATCTAGCAAGAATCCTTTTTCAGAGTTCTGGTCCATAATAATTTTGGGAATTGTGATCAGGATCAAAAGCCAAGTAATTGACTCATTCATTTCATAAATGACACTATTGACTTTATTACTATTTTCAGAACTAATAACTTTGAAAGTTGAAGTGACACATTTCAGGAAATGAAAATGATTTAAGAATATGGTGGGGCCTCATCTGGATGAGATGTGAGAACTCTCAGCAATCAAGGTCATCATATTTTATTAAGATTATTAAAACTATTTGCATTTTTAAAAATCAGAATTATTTCATTTTACACAAACAACATAAATCCTAATTGAAAATTTGTGTTAAGATTTTACTGATTATTATAATTAGCATATTACCTACATTTTTCAAAATGTCAGGGTTCCATATTTATTTTACTTCTTAGGGACAAAGTTTGTTCATTATAATTTCAGAAAACGCAGTTTTGATTTTTTTCTATTGATCTTCCAAGTTACATGATTGATAAATTTACATACCTGTAATAAGTTGGTCTTCCAAGTTAAATAACTAATACATTTACATATTTGCAACAATTGTGCATCTTGTTTTCCTGGGTCTCCTTGTCTTTTCATGAGTTCATACAGATTGTTTAATCATCTTTTTTTTTTTCCTTATAGAACTATCATTATATATTATAATTTAATTAGTTCTAACCTGATTAATAGGCACCTGCTAATTTTCTACCTGAAAATATTTAAAAACAAATTCATGGACTTAATCCATGAATGTAGAGTTTCATATATGCCCCTTATTTTTCATTAACTGGAATTTACAATTTTACAAATAAGTAAAGAATTTTGTAATCAAGCTTTATCCTATGGTAATTACCAGAATTTTTTTAAAAAGTGAAAACCAATAAGTAGGTCTTCACATTAATCAGAAAGACACCTTACATGAATGGAAAAATCATGAGAATGAAGTAGAGTTATATTCTAGTTGCTACTTAGTACATAAATGTGTTACTGATATTTGGCAAATCCCTTAGCTGCTCTGGGTCTCAATTTTATTATCAGTAAAATGAAAGAATTAGATCTCCTAAGTTCAAGCCAACTCCAAAATTTAGAGAAAGATATATACAACACTAAATATAATATCATGAGAAATGATATGTTAATTTAGAATAATGATGCATGCATTTCCCCCATGTTTTTGGATGGCTTTGAGACAGGAACATCTACAATCTCTAAAGAATTAAAAATGAATTATCCAGAAGACAAAGGGAGAATTTAATGAAGGGAATGAATAATGGAATTAAATTTGGAGCAGGTTGTATTTTGCCTTACAAAGTAGCCTGTAACGAATTGCAAACAATTAATTATGAATGAAAATGACAGTAAAGAATATTATCAAAGAAATGTTTGAGTAAAAAAAGAAAAAAAGATGGACTAGTTTTGTGAAAGAAGTGAGGGATAAACAAAGTATAATATGAATTCTCTCCTTCATGATATCAAAAAAAGGCAAGAATGACCTACATCACACAGTAAGAACTACCTCACATAAGGACATGGAGGAAAACCACATAGGTTGGGGAAGCTTAGACTATGATTTGTAACTTTGAAGGGAATATTCACATTGTAAGATCACAAATACATTTAAGTATTTGATCCATTTATCTTAATATTCTGTATTTGACACAAACTGGTGATTTTAGTGTTGGTTTTTAGCAATCTCTTTATAATGTTAACCTAAAGATCAGAAATGCAAAGAAATTCCTCTATCTTCATTTACCAAACTATGTGAGATATATTACCACATACTTCTTTGAACTTGTTTCAAATAAATTCTGCTTTGGCATACTCAGAATATTTGTGCCCTTTCTATATAAAAGAATCACAACCAATGATAAGGTTCTTAGGATATGAACTCTTTTAAAGCGACTATCTTTATGATAAAACTCTCATTCAGCTATGAATGTTTGGTCCCCTACTTCCCTTTTCACATTTATAATTGTTTTCTACTCAAGCAAAATACCTATTACACACTTAGATCTATTATTTATATATTGAGTGAGGAATGTGTGTGTATATGTGTTTATCATACATCCATATATATACATATTTTTTCTCCCACTGATGCTGATTTTTTTTTTTTTTTCACCTACTGGACTTCATGCAAGCCTAGAGAAATATGTGATTGTGAATTTGCTTAAGGGCATGTGAATCCACTTCCTTCTGCATAACAATTCCTTCCATCTGCATAATGAAAAGACTGTGGAATCATGTAATAATGCTACCTTTAGAAGCAATTCCCTCCTGTGACTTTTCTGAAGCTCATTTTTCTTATCTTCAAAGCAGAAGAATTGATACAGAAAGCAACATTTTTTTCTACTTTATGATTTCATGTTTCCCACACTCCTAGTACAGTTTTACTGCAAACCAGTGACTATGTAAATTAGCTACTTTTTTTTTTTGGGGGGGGGAGCATCCAGTAATCCTTAATTGATTCTTGAAACCTATGTGGACATTTGAGAAGTTGAATCAAAGCAACAACGCTTAGAATAATAGGGCAGAAATTTAATCTTAGCATCAACATCCACATCACTATTGCAGGTGCTGCTGCTGCTTCTCCTCCTTTTCCTGCTCCTTGTATTTTTTTGTTTCATTTATTAAGAGGCAGTAAAGAAAAGAAAGCCAAACCTAGAGACAGGGAGATGTGGGTTTAATTTCTTCTCTGAGATCTGCTGACTATTTGACTTTAGGAAATTTTACTGAACTCTCTAAGGGTCTTATGTACCTTTCTAAAACTCTAAGTTCCATCAGTCAATCAATAAGCTAAGGACAACTATTTGCCTGTTGTAGTGCTAAATCTGAGAAATGCTACATATATATTTTATATATAATTATAACATAACACATTATATTCCTCAATATATATATATATACACACACACATATATATATATACACATATACACACACATATATATATATGTACACACACACACACACACACACATATATATATATATATATATATATATATATGTACACCACTATATATATAGTGGTGTACACATTTATTTTGCATATTTCCTCTGTCATTATGTCATTCTTGAGGAATATAATGTGTTTTATATATATATATATATATGTATGTATGTATTGTATGTATAAATAATGCAAATGATCTATAATTTCAGAGGAAAGAAGATCTTAAGAAGATGGGATCTGATCTTGTTTACTGAAAGAGTCAGAGGGATTATTTAACCCCAGGTCAGATTAGATTGTAACCAGCTAAAATCTAGTCTTTTGGTTTCTATAGAAACTCACCATCACTGCATGGATCGCTCACTTTCTAATCAGATGTCACCATCCCAGCCTCCCCAGCTATCTCAATGAACTTTTGGCTGTTTTGAAAAAATCAACAACCACCTTATATAATCACTTAAAGAGGCTATACCTCCTATAAGACTTCATTCCTGATGAAGTGTATTTAAAACTTAATGTTTCTCCCTTCCCAGGTACTCCAGTACTTTTGGAGCTGCATGGTATGCTGAATTTGATTTGTGAACTTAGAAATCAGCTTATTCTCTTCCTTTATTGTGAAAAAAAACCCATCTGGCTATTATCAGCTGCAATCAAATCCTAGATAGTCCCAGTTTGTGTAGAGTGACTTAAGAATGGAACTCTAATAGAGCACCAGCCCTGAAGTCAGGAGGACCTAAATTCAATTCTGGTCTCAGACACTTAACACTTCCTAGTTGTGTGATCCTGGGAAAGTCATTTAACCCCTATTGCCTAAGGGAAAAAAATGGAACTGTCAATCAGCCTCAATCAGACAAGATCCTTTGAGATCTTGCTTAGTGTAATGTCCAGACTAATTCCCTGGAAAGCCTTAGGATCAGTCAGAATTAGGATAAATCAAAGTTCTTGGTCTTTAGAAGGAGAAGTGAAGGAAGCAGACAAGTTGCCATGAGGCTTGACAGAGATATAACCTAGATTCTGAAGTCTTGATTCTCCAGCCCCACTCCTGCTTGTCCTACAGCCCAGTGCATCTGACTTCTCTCCCTCAGCCCTCTAATCCTTGCCTATGATTACCTCACCACCAAACATTCAGCAAGTGCCAATAATGAGGAGAGCCATCATATCTCATTTACATATATGTATATAGAGACATTATCTCACATTGAATAGGTAATTAGACTTAGGTGCTCTGTTGTTTGATTCAAGCACACCTTTCTAGAGTTTCGGCTCTCTATATCTCCCACTTTCTTTTGCTTTAGAACACAGGTAGTCACACCTTCCTTGATTTCTCAGAGAGATGAGAACCCCAAAAAAGGAGGTGATCACGTCCTCCCTGACTTCTCAGGAAGAGAGATGAAAAACATCAAATGGAAGTGGGGAGTCAAGCCAGATATTGTTAGTGGGTTTCTGGGCTGAAGGGTCTTACTAGATACAGGTATACACAAATCCATCAACATGGGAAGTATTACACAAGCACATAGCAATAAAGTACAAGCTAGTAGTGATGACTCTCCCCACTGCAGGTGCAGGCTCAATGTGGTGTAACAAACATGAATTGTATATGCAAGTAGTGATACAACAAATAATATGAATCAAGATGGTATTGTAAAAGATTTCCAGGAGTCCTAAAAGGAGGGTAAACAAATAACAATCACACATATGCATTCTTCAGCAGCCAAGAGATAGTCCACAACCAATCTATTGTCCATTACTTTATCTATCAGGGAATCCAATGATCCCTGCAAGTTTTTGACGTCCTGCAACAATCTTGTTAGGTGTTAGGGAATCCAATGATTCCTGCAGATTTTGAAGTCCTACAACAACCTTATCATGTCTCAGGATTCCAATGATTCCTAAGGATTTTGAAGTCCTGTATCAGTCTTATTAACAATTTTTGATGTCCATGAATCAATTGCCATAACTGCCATGTTCTTTCAGTGGTGGGCACAATCAGTGATAGAACCACCTGATGTTTCTTGGGTCTTCCTTGTTTCAAGGATTTTCTCCTTCATTTCAAGGATCTTCTCCATCTCCCTGATGGTCAAGGCAAATAGCACTCATTGAAACCCATCTGATTCCTTCCCCATCTGTAGAGATACTGTTGTCTGATTCAAGCACACCTTTTCAGAGTTTCAGGCCTCTACAGATTAGCATATCTTTAGACAGGTCTGAGACTTATTCAGTGGGGTAGATTTTGTCTGGCTCCTTCTTCCTTCATCTCTCCCTTGGAACTACCAAACTCCTCCCTTGTTCCTCCTCTTGCCTCATAGATCCTGTATCTGCTCCACTGAGACTTTAAAAGTTCTGTTCCCAGATATGCAAAGTGCTCATTCACTTATTACTCTGCATTGGAATTGCTTGAGCCCATGAAGTATTTTCACATAAATAAATAGTATCCCTTTGTAATCTGTGATAGATGCATGATTTGATTTTATCAGGTTGGTTGAACTATAACAAAATCATCATAAAGCTATTTTTATTTATTTAAATTTAAATACAAATATAATTGAATATAAATTTAAAATTTATTGTTCTCCCAAATCTATTTCATATTACTACTCCTGGTATCTATTTTACCTCTTCAAATTGCAATTCCCTTGACTCTATTTGTACTATTTTGTACTTATATGTCATATTCTGGATGATCTGAGTCATAGTAAAACCCCAGAATTGGAACTTTAGGTTTCTCTATTTCCTAGGAGATCCTGACTTGAGATCTGGAACTACAGCCAACATGCTACAGCAGAAAGTAATCAATTATATTTCCTGACACTCTGAACAATTCTTGTGCTTGTAACCACTAAGTGAACCAAACCAGGTGCAACCTCCTCTTTCCCTTTCCCCCATTCTGGTTTTGAGGTCAAAAGGCTTAACTATCACAATAACTGAGAGACAGTTGCCATAGGTTCCAAGAATGTCTATATGGAACCAAAAAATACTAACTTTGGAAAATGTTTCCTCAAGACTTAAGAATGATTGTGTTGAGTCCTACTTTTTTTTTTTTTTTTTTTGGGGGGGGGGTTCATGTTTGAAAATCCTGCCCCTGCTATATGCCATAAGCCCTCCTTTTCAAGATTACAGCAACTTGTAAGGAGGATAATACACTATAAATTGATAAACTCAATACATGAAGAAATGAATTTGATAAAACATAGTACCCATTCATATTAAAAACACTAAAGAGCATAAGGATAAAGGGGATTTTCCTTAAAATAATCAGTAGTATGTATCTAAAACCAACAGCAAGCAATATTTGTAATGGAGAGAATCTGGGCACATTACTAATAAGATCAGGGCTGTAACAAGGATGTCCATTATTACCACTATGATTTAATATTGTACTAGAAATGGTAACTTTAACAATAAGAAAAGAAAAAAGAAATTAGGCAATGAGGAAATAAAACTATTACTTTGTAGATAATATGATGATATACTTAGAGAATTCTAGAAAATTATCAAAAAAAACCTACTGGAAAAAGTTAATAGTAACTGTCAATTATGGCAAGAGTTTTCCTAATATTGAACCAACTTGCACTGTTGGTATAAATTCCACTTGGTCATAGTTTATTACCTTCTAGATAAGCAGTTGTAATTTCTTTGCTAGTATTTTATTTTTATCTTTTGCATCAATATTCATAAGGGAGATTGTTCTGTAATTTTCTTTCTCTATTTTGGCTCTTCCTGGTTTTGGTATTTACCATATTTGTGCCATAGAAGGAATTTGGCAGGACTCCTCTTTACCTACTTTTCGAAATAGTTTATATAGTATTGGAATTAATTGTTCTTTAAATGATTGGTAGAATTTTTTGATTCTGGAGATATGTTTCTTAGAAAGTTCATTAATGGCTTGTTCAATTCCTTTTTTCTAAAATGGGACTATTTAAGTAACATATTTCCTCTTCTGTTCATTTGGGCAATTTATGTTTTTGCAAATATTCATCAATTTCAGTTAGATTGTCAGATTTGCTACTACAGTTGTGCATAATAGTTCCTAATTGTACTTTAATTTCTTTTTCATTAGTGGCAAGTTCATGCTTTTCAGTTTTGATACTGGTAATTTGTTTTTTTTTCTTTCCTTTTTATAACAAAATTAACCAAAATTTTATCTCTTTTGTTGGTTTTCATTTAAAAATTAGTTTTATTAATTAATTCAATTTTATTAATCTCTCCTTTGAGTTTTAGAATTTCTAATTTGGTATTTAATTGAGAGTTTTAAATTTGTTCTTTTTCTAGATTTTTTTAGTTGCATGCTCAATTCTTTGATGCCCTCTTTCCTTGTCTTTCTTGGTTTTATCCATGTAACTGTTTAGAGGTAAACATATTTCCCCTGAGAACTGCTTTGGCTGTGTCCCATATGTTTTGGTATGTTGTCACATTATTGTCATTTTCTTGAATGAAATTAGGGATTGTTTCTGTGATTTGTTATTTGACCCACTCATTCTTTAGAGTTAGATTAATTTCCAATTGGTTTTTAGTATATCTTTCCCTGCCCGTTTACTGAATATAATTTTTATGGTATTGTGGTCTGAAAAGGAAGAATTTATTATTTCTGCCTTTCTGCATTTGATTTTGAGGTTTTTCCGCCCTAATACATTTATCAGTTTTTGTGTGTGCTGAGAAAAAAAAAAAGTATATTCCTTTTCGTCCCTATTCAATTTTCTCCAGAGATCTATCATATCTAAGTTTTCTAGTATTTTATTATACTTTCTAGTTTCTTTCTTGTTTATTTTGTGGTCATATTTTTCAGATTCTGAGAATTGAAGGTTAAGATCCCCCTAATATTGTTTTGGGGTCTCTTTTTTCCTGTAACTAGCTGAATATCTTCTCTTGGAATTCAGGTGCTGTACCACTTGGTGCATATACATTTCATATTGTTACTACTTCATTGTTTATAACACATTTTAACATGATGTACTTTCCTACTTTGTCACTTTTAATTAGACCTAATTTTTCTTTTGCTTTATCTAAGATCAGAATGGCCATTTCTTGTTTGTTTTGCTTCAGCTGAAGCATAATAGATTCTCCTACAGCCTTTTCTCTTTAGTCTGTATATATCTCTCTTATCAAATGTGTTTCTTGCAAACATATTGTAGGGTTTTGTTTTTTAATCCATTCTGCCATGTTTCCATTTTATGGGGAGTTTATCCCATTTCCGATTACTTATGATTATCAGTTCTGTATTTCCCTCTATCCTATTTTCTGCCCTGTATATTTTTGTTCTCTTTTTCTACTCTGTCCCTCCTTAGTAATGTTTTTTAACCCATTCTATCCACTCCTTGTTCTATCTTTTTTCATTCCTTCCCCTTTACCCTTTTCTCCCAATGTCTCTGCCTTTCCTTCTATCTAGCTCTTCCCTTTTATTTTCTCTTTCTCTTCCTACTTCTTTATAAGGTAAGATAAATTTCTATTGCCAACTAAGTTATTCACTTTTCCATACCAAACTAATGAGATCAAAGTTCAGACAAAGCTCTTCCCTTCTTTCCCTCTATTGTAATAGGTCTTTTGTGTCTCTTTATGTGATCTAATTTGTTCCCTTATATTTCCCCTTTCCTTTTCTACCAGCACAATCCTTTTCCACCCCTTAATGTCTTTTTCTTTGATATCATCATATTAGAGTCAATTCACAACCATATCCTCCATCCATGTGATGCTCCCTTCTCTCTACCCTAGTAACAGATACAGTTATCAAGAGTTACAGGTTTGCATCTAGGGATGTAAAAAGTTTAACCTCTAAATAATAAATACTTTTTCCCATTTGCCTTTATATGGTTCTCTTGAGTCCTCTGTTTGTAGATTAATTTTTCTGGATTTTTTTTGTTTGTTTTTTTTATAGAAATGATTGAAAATCTCTTACTTCATTTAAGATCCATTTCTTTTCCTGAAAGATGATTCTTAGTCTTGCTGAGTAGTTCATTCTTGGTTGTAACCCCAGGTTCTTTGCCTTCTAGAATATGGTGTTTCAGGCTCTCTGATCATTTATTATAGAAGCTGCCAAATCCTGGATAATCCTGACTGTTGCACTTTGATACTTAAATTTCTTTTTTTTCTGAAAGCTTGCAGTATTTTTTCTTGAGATTATAGTTCTGGAATAAGATTAGAAGGGAAACAATAAACTGGGAAAACATTTTTATAATCAAAGGTTCCAATAAAGGCCTCATTTCCAAAATATATAGAGAATTGACTTTAATATAAAATGTCAAGACATTCTCCAATTGATAAATGGTCAAAGGATATGAACAGACAATTCTCAGATGAAGAAATTGAAACTATTTCTAGCCATATGAAAAGATGCTCCAAGTCATTATTGATCAGAGAAATACAAATTAAGACAACTCTGATATAACACTACACACCTGTTAGATTGGCTAGAATGACAGGAAAAGGTAATGCAGAATGTTGGAGGGGATGTGGGAAAATTGGGACACTAATACATTATTGATGGAATTGTGAATACATCCAGCCATTCTCGAGAGCAATTTGGAATTATGCTCAAAAAGTTATCCAACTGTGCATACCCTTTGACCCAGCAGTATTACTAGTGGGCTTATATTCAAAAGAGATCTTAAAGAAAGGAAGGGGCCATTATGTACAAGAATGTTTATGGCAGCCCTCTTTGTAGTGGCCAGAAAGTGGAAACTATGTGGATGCCCATCAAGGAGAATGGTTAAATAAATTGTGGTATATGAATATTATGGAATATTATTGTTCTCTAAGAAATGATCAACAGGATGATTTCAGAAAGGCCTAGAGAGACTTACATGAACTGATGCTGAGTGAAATGAGCAGGACCAGGAGATCATTATATACTTCAACAACAATACTATATGATGATCAATTCTGATGGATGTGGCCCTCTCCAACAATAAGATGAACCAAATCAGTTCCAATTGAGCAGTAATGAACTGAACCAGCTATACCCAGCAAAAGAACTCTGTGAGATGATTATGAAATACTACATGGAATTCCCAGTCCCTCTGTTTTTGTCTGCCTGCATTTTTGATTTCCTTCATGGGCTAATTATACACTATTTCAAGGTCCAATTCTTTTTGTACAGCAAAACAACTGTTTGGATATGTACACATATATTGTATTTAATTTATATTTTATCATATTTAACATGCATTGGTCAACCTGCCATCTGGTGGGAGAGTAGTGGAAAAATTAGAACAAAAGTTTTGGCAGTTGTGGATGTTGTAAAATTACCCATGCATGTATATTTGGTAAATACAAACTATTAATTTTTTTTAAAGAGAGATTATAATTCTGGAGTTTTGAAACAATGTTCCTTGGGGTTTTCTTTGTGGGATCTCTTTCCAAAGATGATGATTGATGTATTCTTTCAATGACTATTTCCCCTGTGTTTCTAGTATATTTGAGCTGTTTTCCTTGATGATCTCTTGAAGAATTATCCAGACTCTTTTTTTTTTTTTTTTTGTCCTTCAGGTAGACCAATAACTTTTAAATTATCTCTTCTGGAACTATTTTTCAGATTAGTTGTTTTTCCAGTGATGAACTTTATATTTTCTTCCATTTTTCATTCTTCTTAGTTTGTCTGATTCTGGCTGTCATAGTCATTAGCTTCCATTTTCCCTGTTCTAGTTTTGAAATTGGTGATTTTCTTATGTTAGCTTTTATATTTCTTTTTGCATTTGATTAATTCTTTTGAAGGTGGTGTTTTCTTTTTCTTTTCTTTTCTTTTTTTTAACAAGTATGGTTTATTTTTATTAATTTTATAATTATAACATTTTTGACAGTACATATGCATAGGTAATTTTTTTTTTACAACATTATCCCTAGTACTCCCTTCTGTTCTGAATTTTTCTCCTCTTTCCCTCCATCCCCTCCCCTAGATGACAGTCATTCCATACATATTAAATATCTTATAGTATATCCTAGGTACAATATATATGTGCAGAACCAAATTGTTGTTGTTGTTGTTGTTGTTGCAAATGAAGAATTATATTCAGAAGGTAAAAATAATCTGGGAAGAAAAACACAACAAAACAAAACAAAAATGTACATGGTTTACACTCATTTCCCAATGTTCCTTTTCTGGGTGTAGCTGATTCTGTCCATCATTGTTCAATTGGAATTGGATTAGCTCTTCTCTATGTTGAAGATATCCACTTCCATCAGAATACATCCTCATACAGTATTTTTGTTGAAGTGTATAATGATCTCCTGGTTCTTTTCATTTCACTCAGCATCAGTTGATGTAAGTCTCTCCAAGCCTCTCTGTATTCCTCCTGTTGGTCCTTTCTTACAGAAAAATAATATTCCATAACATTCATATACCATAATTTACCCAACCATTCTCCAATTGATGGACATCCATTCATTTTCCAGTTTCTAGCCACTACAAAAGGGCTGCCACAAACATTTTGGCACATACGGGTCCCTTTCGAAGGTGGTGTTTTCTTTAGCTAATTTTTTTTTTACAGTTAGCCAATTGTATTTATTTTTAAAGAATTGCCTTCCTTTTCCAAGTTGTCAACTTTCTCTTACATACTTCTAATTTCTTTTCTCATTTTTTCTTGTACCACTCTTACTTTCCTTTTAAAGTGTTTTATGAACATTTCCAAGAAATTTCTTTGGACTTGAAACTAATTTGTATTGCTCTTTGAAATTTCCTCTATGGACTAGTGTCCATATCTTAGTTGGTGTTTTAGTCTTCTCTGTCAGTATAATAGCTTTCAATTGTCAGGGTTCTCTTCTGTTTCTTAGTCATTTTATTTCCTTTTATTTTTATATTTCTTCTTTTTATTTTTATGGTCAAATTCTGCTCTGGGAGTAAAGGGCTTGGTTTTCCAACTTCCAACTTTCCAACTTAGACTTGCAGGTCTAATCCTTGGCTTTGAGCACAAGAGCCCCTTTTACAGGGGGTAGCTTTGCCTGCTCTTTCCACGAAACAGCCTTGTTTCCCATAATTTCCCTTCTGAGCTTTGTCTTGTCTGCTCCACTGTTCTACTCCTCTACTGAGCTGAGATCCACATTCTCAGTTGCTTATCTGCTATGATTAAGACTCTGTCACTGACTTTGCCAGACTTTGAGCTGGGATGAACACCTTTTTCATCCCAGTGAGACTGACCTTTCTTGAAATTTTCCCAATCTGTCTTGAGCTGGTAAGTGGTTTCATTTCATTAGACTGTTCAGAGGTTTGATTTTCATGTGTTTTTTGAAGGAAATTTGGAGAGCTTAAACAGATTCTTGGCTTCACTCTGCCATGTTGGTTCCACCTCAGACACTTCTTTTTTTTTTTAAATGACACTTTACATTTACATGATATTCTAGATAGGTTTGAAATAAATGAACGATACTTTTAGTGAACAATTCTTCCATAATCTATGGATGAGAGGGACATCAAATGACTCTACAAGGATTACTTTTATTAAATGGTGTGGGTAGGAGAAATGGCATGACTGAAAGAATGTTTGATTCATGGAAGAAACGTGTGAGGAGAGTTTGAACAAAGCATCTTCTTAGGGGGAAAAACAAAACAACAATAACAACAACAACAACAAAAACTTAGAGACCAAAGAAAGAGTTACAGTATTGTTTACTAGTAGTAGTTCATAGTCTAGTAGACTAGTAGTCAGTATTTTATTCAACAACATGATAATTCCATTAAACCAATCTAGAAGAAAATCACTAGGTGGGATTGGCAGAGAAAGCCTAAAGTAATTCTCCCTGAAGAAAGCCGAGAAGAATATTGATGGGGATCAGTTTAGCCTTAGAGTTACACCTCTCCCACCTTATTGTATACAATCAGAAACCCAAGTTATGATATCAAATTTCTTCAATTAAATTTCCCCTATAAATCTGTGCATATCCTATACCATCTTTGCTGAATTCCTTTTGGGGCTAGCCTTCCATGACATTTGGCCCTGTAATGTATTTCTTCTTACGCTCTTCCCATATAACTCATGGTATTTTTTGTCCTTGTTGTGGCTAACTAACTCTTTTAGGGTGTTGAACTCTTTTATGGATTTATTCTACCAGTTGTGAGTTCTACTGGGAAAGTTATCTTTTCTGTCTTAATATAATCTTTCTAATTCTCTCACAATAGTATCTCAGATTTAACACTCTTGCTATTTTACCACTTCATTTTGTCTGTTACTTTTTCTCATCAATAAAGGCACCTTTTTGGTAAAGAGATTGCCATTATGAAATCTTTACATGAGCCTTGTGTATTGTATTTCAAACTAGGAATTGCTGCTCCAACTTCATCAGCCACTACTATCATGAAGCTTCCCAGTATTCTGATGAGATTAACTATAGAGAATCATCTTCTCCAGTGTAAAACAAAAATGAAACAAAAACTACTTTCCCAAACTGATCTTTGCCAATTTCTGAGATATTAAATTTAAGAAGTTATAATTTCAAAATTAAGATATCCTATCAAATCATCTGACATCCTTTCTCTATTATTCAGATTACTCTAAAACAAGGCATATAACTATGGAACCTCATCAGCTAGAACCTCACCAGCTAGGCTCCTTTTATCATATGGAATGTTGATTTAACTCTGTAAGACTATTGGTGTGTGTCTTCCTCTGTAATATAGAGGGTTGCTACTCATCTAGTAAGTGCCCATCAGCTGATGCTAATTAAACAGTTTGTTTTTTTTCTTCCAGTCTTGCCTCTTGATTTATTGCCCTCCAGGCAAATTATTTAGACAAAGATAGAAGCAATCGTACATCCAAAGTATCTTAAAATCTCTGAGTGAAAAAATTTCCCTACAATCTTGAATCAAATGATTTGGGTACAAATTGTGAATCAGTCGGTTACTACTAGTCACTACAGTTTTCAAAATCTGATTCTTTATCTGTAAAATAAAAGGATTTCATTTAAATGCCTTAAGGGCCTCCTTTCAACTCTCAAGCTAAAAACTTTAGGACATATTAAAAAAGTACACAATGATATTTTATGTGTAAGTAAGGGGTTGTTCTAGTGAGGTTTAAATTGTAGTTTGAATAATAGGCTCTTGCTGATTTATCACTGGGTTTCAACATTCCCCTTTTCTACTAAAGGAAGAAGTGTTGTTATTGTTAAGGTTGTGTAAACACTAGAATTTTAAACCTTGTTTTCATAGCCAGATCCTCTTAACTTTGGAACCTGTCAACTGCAAATGCAGCTACTGCTTTGCATACCAAAATCACTATGCATGCAGCACCAAAATACCCTTTTAAAATGTCTGAGGTTGTACATATTTACACACTAAATCTCCACAGTTCCAGAGGAACTGTTAAAATGTATTGAATGAATAATACATTTTTAAATCATATTCTGTTGTATCAACAGCAGTGTCCACCAAAAATTCAATGCTCCAATTCTTGGAATTAGGTCAAATTGAGATTAGGTCAAAGTCTCTGTCTCTATTCTTAGGCTACTTCTGGAAAAAAATCTCAAATAAGATACAAAGTTGTATAAATAAAGATTCATCCTCCATTGAAAAATATCAATGTACAGAGAACCGGCTCAGTCATGAAGACCCAAGTACAAATTCAGTATCAGATACTTACTAATTGATCTTGAATAAATTATTTAATCTCTTTATGCCTCAGTTTCTTCCTTTGTAAAATGGGGATAATAAATAGTATCTATTCCCCAAAGTTCTTGTATCAATTGAGAGAATATTTATAAAGCACTTACAACAGTGTTTTACATATAATAGTTATAAGAGTGCTAGTTAATATAACGTGCTCTCCTGGCAGTTACAATTACTAGCTTAATAACCGGTAGCACACTCAAGAACAACCACGTGTAATCTTAAAAGCCTTTATTATACCTACTCACATAATGCCCTAACTGATGCCCTGACTTGTTGGTTCCCGAGTGAACACCTGGTCAGAAGACCCACGTGTTCACTACCAAAACCCTTACTTCTTTTGGCTACCCATCTTGGCTTAGCCACCCAGGCTAGGGAGCCAGGGTGAAGAGCGCGAGGTTAAAGAGGACCGCCTGCTGCCTGCAGTGGGCTTACATAGGGCCTGTGAGGTCACACACATAGCCAATCAGCGAGAGAGTCACCCATTACGAAGCTATCTCAATATGGCCAGGATCCCGCCCAAGGGCAGTCCTAATATCCACAAAAATTACTTCTGGGCCTCAATCTCTCGATTTGCTGTGGCACCCATTTAAAGGCCCCTTACAAGTTAATATTATTGTTGTTAGCTTACATGAATATATGATATACTTATGTTACATCAGAATAAGAAACTCTAAATGGGAGAGTTTCCTAGAACAGCAGCAATCAAAATCCTTTCTATGGTTTATCAAATATTTGCCAGGGAATTGCTTGAGAAATAAAAAAAATAATGGCTTGCCCTCAGTCTCATTGCAAGTGTGAGAAAAAAAAAAGATTTAAACTAGGGGGATGGAGCCAAGATGGCAGAGAAGATACATGTGGATTTCTAAGCTCCCTTCTACCCTCAATACCAATTAGTTAATCAGGCTCAAAAATAATGCTGGACTGATAAAAACCACAAGGCTTAGAAACACTACTTACCAGCCGAAGAGAATCTGGAATTTCAACAGAAAAGGTTGGCTCTGAGAGGTGGGAAAAAAAAAAAAGACCAGCACAGACAGGGCTGGACTAGGGACTAGCACATTGTGCCAAATGGGCTGGGGAGAACTCTAAGATCAGAGAAGCCACTGAGATAGAGGAATCTGGCATAGGCTGATAACTCTACTCTTCTTGTAAAACAGCAGATCAGAAGAGAAATCAAAGTCACTTTAAAATATAAAGCCAGAAAATGTAATTACTCCAAACCAGAAGTGACCCAACACTGATCACAGCACAGATATGCAGCCACCATCTGTTGTCCCGGGCTTTTCCTTGGGGCAGTTAAGAACCTGAACAACTGCGGACACAGCCCAGGACAGCATCTAATCCACATAGTGCAGGGCTCAGCCTGAGGCAGTGGAACTCTCCCAGACTGTGCTTCCGGGGCAGAAACTTCCAGTTCCAGTGCAGAGGCTTTTTGGGCATCAACCACAGGAGGCTTTGGCTGGGGTTTGTGACACTTTTATTGCTTGGACTCTGGCCTCAGGGCAGTCATTAGGCCACACAGCAGGGGTTCTTCACTGGGCACTCCTCACAATGCAGCCCTGCTAACCACCTCTGAGTCAATTTTGGGGGGGAAGGGAACTCTCTCTCTGAGCTTGCTCATAGCCCAGTCATTATTTCTTCTCCTTTTTAGCCTATCTGGGAGGAAGCTGGTAAATTTCCTACCCAAGAGGCTGACTCCACCGAGTTTTAACAATGAGTAAGAAGCTGAAGAGAATGATTGACACCTTCTATACAGAGAAAGGGTGGGTATCCAACCTGGAGGAGGCTACTGCAGACAGTCTTCAGATAACAGCCTGAAGGGGAATGATACCTGCCCCCATCACATAACTTTCTCCTAGAAGAGACTATTAAAAAGTTAAGAGAGGTTGAACAAAAATGGGGAAAGAAAAGAGAAGTTATGAAAGAAAATAACAACATCCTGAAATTTGAGTTGGAAAAAATAAAGAATTCACAGGAGGTGCAGGGAAACAAAATTTGTGAATTAGAAAAGGTTAAAAAATCACAGGAAAGTAGGATTTCTCAATTGGAAAAGATAAATATTTCCCAAGAAAGTAGGATTTACTATTTGGAAAAAGAAAATAACTAAATGAAAAAAAAATTAGTGAAATGGAAAAAAATTCAACAGAGCAAAATAATTCATTTAAAAACACAATTGGACATATACAAAAAGAACTAAAAAATGTGAATAAAGAAAATAATTCATTAAAAATCAGGACTGAACAAATAGAAATGAATGATTCATTGAGAAACCAATAATCAGTCAAAGAAAACGGAAAAAAAAATGAAATGCTGGAGAATAATGCCAAATATTTACTGGGAAAATCTATAGACTTGGAAAATAAATCTAGGAGAGATAATCTGAGGATCATTGGACTACCCGAAAATTATGATGAAAAAAAAAAAAGCTTAGATGCTATTTTACAGGAAATCATCAAAGAGGACTGTCCAGAGATAATAGAAACAGAAGGGAAAATAGGTGCTGAAAGAATTCATCAAACACCTTCTGAAAAAGACCCCAAAAAAATAACTCCACGGAACATTGTGGCTAAGCTGCAGAACCACCCGACTAAGGAAAAAAAATATTGCAAGCAGCTAGAAAAAAACAGTTCAAATATCAAGGTGGCACAATAAAGGTCACTCAAGATCTGGCTGCCTCCACATTAAACAATCGAAGGGCCGGGAATCTGGTATTGCAAAAGGCAAAAGAACTAGGATTGCAACCAAGAATAAACTACCCAGCTAAGTTTAGCATCTTTTTCCATGGAAGAAGATGGTCATTCAATGAAATAGAGGAGTTCCATTTAGAATTTTTTTTCCACAGTATATATGCATGAGTATTTTTTTTTATAATATTATCCCTTGTATTCATTTTTCCAAATTATCCACCGCCTCCCTCTACTCCCTCCCCTTGATGACAGGCAATCCCATACATTTTACATATGTTACAATATAACCTAAATACAATATACATTAGGGATAAAAATTCATTATTCGGAAAAAACTGTTGGGAAAACTGGAAATTAGTATGGCAGAAATTAGATATGGATCCACACTTAACACCATATACCAAGATAAGATCAAAATGGGTCCATGATTTAGGCATAAAGAGGGAGATAATAAATAGATTAGAGGAACAGAGGATAATCTACCTCTCAGACTTGTGGAGGAGGAAGGAATTTATGAACAGAGGAGAACTAGAGATCATTATTGATCACAAAATAGAAGATTTTGATTACATCAAACTAAAAAGTTTCTGTACAAATAATACTAATGCAAACAAGATTAGAAGGGAAGTAACAAATTGGGAAAATATTTTTAAAAACAAAGGTTCTGACAAAGGTCTCATTTCCAAAATATATAGAGAACTGTCCCTAATTTATAAGAAACCGAACCATTCTCCAATTGATAAATGGTCAAAGGATATGAACAGACAATTCTCAGAGGAAGAAATTGAAACTATATGCACTCACATGAAAGAGTGTTCCAAATCACTACTGATCAGAGAAATGCAAATTAAGACCACTCTGAGATACCACTACACACCTGTCAGATTGGCTAAGATGACAGGAACAAATAATGACAAATGTTGGAGGGGATGTGGGGAAACTGGGACACTAATACATTGCTGGTGGAGTTGTGAAAGAATCCAGCCATTCTGGAGAGCAATCTGGAATTATGCCCAAAAAGTTATCAAACTGTGCATACCCTTTGACCCAGCAGCGCTACTACTGGGATTATATCCCAAAGAAATACTAAAGAGCGGAAAGAGACATATATGTGCCAAAATGTTTGTGGCAGCTCTTTTTGTTGTAGCTAGAAACTGGAGGATGAATGGATGTCCATCAGTTGGAGAATGGTTGGGTAAATTGTGGTATATGAAGGTTATGGAATATTATTGCTCGGTAAGAAATGACCAGCAGGAGGAATATAGAGAGGCCTGGAGAGACTTAAATCAACTGATGCTGAGTGAAATGAGCACAACCAGAAGATCACTGTACACTTCAACAACAATACTGTATGAGGATGTATTCTGATGGAAGTGGAAATCTTCAACATAAAGAAGATCCAACTCACTTCCAGTTGATCAATGATGGACAGAGGTAGCTGCACCCAGAGAAGAAACACTGGGAGGGGAATGAAAATTGTTAGCACTAATATCTGTCTGCCCAGGTTGCATGTACCTTCGGATTCTAATGTTTATTGTGCAACAAGAAAATGATATTCGCACACATGTATTGTACCTAGACTATATTGTAACACATGTAAAATGTATGGTATTGCCTGTCGTCGGGGGGAGGGAATAAAGGGAGGGGGGGTAAATTGGAAAAATGAATACAAGGGATAATATTATAATATATATATATATATATATATATATATATATATATATATATATATATATATATATATATATATATATATATATATATATATATAAAATAAAAAAAAAATTAAAAAAAAAAATCAATTAGGGGGGCAGCTAGGTGGTGCAGTGGATAGAGCACCAGCCCTGAATTCAGGAGGACCCGAGTTCAAATCTGGTCTCAGACACTTAACACTTCCTAGCTGTGTGACCATGGGCAAGTCACTTAACCCCAGCCTCAGAAAAAAAAAAAAATAAAAATCAATTAGCCCCAAATTTATAAACTATTTGAAAAAAATAGGGGATATATGAGTCCTACCAAACTTCTTTTTTGACACAGACATGGCATAAATACCTAAACCAGGCAAGTCAAAAATGGAGAAAGAAAATTATAGACCAATTTCCTTAATGAATATTGATGCTAAAATCTTACATAAGATATTAGCAAAAAGAATTCAGAGAATCATCCCAGGATAATGCACTATGATCAAGAAGGATTTATACCAGGAATGCAGGGCTGGTTTAATATTAGGAAAACTATTAGTGTAATTGACCATATTAATAATCAAATTAATAAAAACATCTCAATAAAAATCATCTGAATAGATGCAGAAAAAGCAACATCCATTTGTACTAAAAACACTTGAGAGTATAGGAATAAGTGGACTCTTCCTTAAAATAGTCAGGAGCATATATTTAAGACTGTCAGTAAGCATAATATGTAATGGAGATATACTGGAACCCTTCCTAGTAAGATCAGGAGTGAAACAAGTTTGCCCAGTATCACCATTACTATTCAATATTGTATTAGAAATGCTAGCAATAAGAATCAAAAAAGAGATTAAAGGAATAAGAGTAGGTAATGAGGAAATCAAACTGTCACTCTTTGCAGATGATATGATGGTATAGTTAGAGAACCCCAGAGATTCTAATGAAAAGTTATTACAAATAATTCACAACTTTAGCAAAGTTGCTGGATACAAAATAAATCCACATAAATCCTCAGTATTTTTATACATCACCAACAAAATGCAACAGCAAGAGATACAAAGAGAAATTCCATTCAAAATAATTGTCGATACTATAAAATATTTGGGAATTTTTCTACTAAAGGAAAGTCAGGAATTAAATGAGCAAAATTACAAAACACTTGCCACAAAAATAAAGTCAGATTTAAATAATTGTAAGATATTCAGTGCTCTTGGATAGGCTGAGCAAATATAATATAGATGACAATACTCCCCAAACTAATATGTTTATTTAGTGCTATACCAATCAGACTCCCAAGAAACCATTTTAATTATTTATAAAAAATAACAACAAAAATTATATGGAAGAATAAAACATTGAGAATTTCAAGGAAATTAATAAAAAAAATAATAAGATGAAGGTGGTGTAGCTGTACCTGATCTAAAGCTACATTATAAACCAGCAGTCAACAAAACCATTTGGGATTGGCTAAGAAATAGACTAGTTGCCCAGTGGAACAGATTAGGTACACAGGACAAAATAAGGTACAACTATAGCAACCTATTGTATGACAAACCCAAAGAAACCAACATTTGGGATAAGAATTCATTATTTGAAAAAAAACTGTTGGGAAAACTGGAAATTAGATGTAGACTCACACTTAACACCATATACCAAGATAAGATCAAAATGGGTCCATGATTTAGGCATAAAGAATGAGATCATAAATAGATTAAAGGAACAGAGGATAATTTATCTCTCAGACCTGTGGAGGAGAAAGGAATTTATGACCAAAGGAGAACTAGAGATCATTATTGATCACAAAGTAGAAGATTTTGATTATATCAAATTAAAAAGATTTTGTATAAACAAAACTAATGCAAACAAGATTAGAAAGGAAGTGACAAATTGGGAAAATATTTTTACAGTTAAAGGTTCTGATAAAGCCTCATTTCCAAAATATGTAGAGAACTGACTTTAATTTTTAAGAAAAAAAAAACATTCTCCAATTGATAAATGGTCAAAAGATATGAACAGACAATTTTCAGAGGATGAAATTGAAACTATATCCACTCACATGTAAGAGTATTCGAAATCACTACTTATCAGAGAAATGCAATTTAAGACAATTCTGAGGTACCACTACACACCTGTCAGATTGGCTATGATGACAGGAAAAGATAATGATGAATGTTTGAGGGGATATTGTTAAACAGGGACACTGATGCATTGTTGGTGGAATTGTGAAAGAATTCAACCATTCTGGAGAACAATTTGGAACTATGCCCAAAAAGTTTTCAAACTGTGCATACCCTTTGGTCCAGCAATGTTACTATTGGGCTTATATCCCAAAGAAATACTAAAGAGGGGAATGGGACCTGTATGTGCCAAAATATTTGTGGCAGCTTTTTTTGTAGTGGCTAGAAACTAGAAAATGAATGGATACCCATCAATTGGAGAATGGTTGGGCAAATTATGGTATATGAATGTTATGGAATATTATTGCTCTATAAGAAATGACTAGCAGAATGAATACAGAGAGGTTTGGAGAGACTTACATGAACTGATGCTTAATGAAATGAGCAGAACCAGGAGATCACTGTACACTTCAATAACGAAACTCTATGAAGATATATTCTGATTGAAGTGGATATCTTCAAAATAAAGAAGATTTAACTCACTTCCAGTTGATCAGTGATGGACATTAACAGCTACATTCAAAGAAGGAAGACTGGGAATTGAATGCAAACTGTTTGCATTACTGTCTTTCTACCTAGGTTACTTATACCTTCGGAATCCAATTCTTAATGTGCAAGAAGAAAATTGGACTTACACACATATATTGTATCTAGGTTATACTGTAACACATTTAATATGTATTGGATTGCCTGTCATCTAGGGGAGGGAGTAGAGGAAGGGAGGAAAAATTTTGAAAAAATGAATACAAGGGATAATGTTGTAAAAAAAATAAATCACTCATGCATATGTACTGTCAAAAAATTATAATTATAAAATTAATAATAAAAAAAAGATTTAAAATTAAGTTTTTCCTATTACAAATCCAATGCTATAATTATATGTTAAGGGTAGGGTAGGCATAAATGCTCCTCTTTTCTCCCCCCCATTCTTTAGCTCTTATACTTTAACTTAATAAGAGTATTTCTCAATTAATCTTAGACAATTGTTTTTTTTTTGTTTGTTTGTTTGTTTTGTTTTTAGCTGAAATTTAGAAGTTCTTCTATTGTCTGACTGGATCTTGACCTGTATATATATATTTTTTTTAATCTTAGATTAATTGTGAAAAATCTTTGGAAGTACGTGTGATGAGGTGCCAATGATGAAGTTCGTGGTAGTTGTGATCAAGTGTGAGAATTGAGGTGGGAAATACCTTCTGGTTGGAGCTTCAGGTCCTATGTGAAAGAATTTGCAAATCTGAAATCTGTGTGGCAAAAGGGTTTTATTGGACTGAGAAGACAATATCTTCACCAGTGGACAAAAAAGTAGGGTAGCTTGCCAAGAAAATAGCTTGCCTGGCAAGCATAATCCTATTTTGGAATTCTGCAAAGGACAGTTTGACCAACCCCTGATTATATGGGTAAATCTTGGCCTGGAGGCTGGGGAGCAATTTGAGGTATCAGCCTGAGCTCTCTAATTGAATAAATTACTTAACTCGTTGTTTGAGCTACTGGGAATGTTCCAGACTAATCTTCAACTCAATAGAGCTTGGGACCACATCCCTGGCCAAGATCTCTAACTGAATTAGACCACTTAACTTGATTTTGTGAAGGTGGGCCTCTCCCAGAGGAGAGTTTGAGACCCAGGAACTTTCCCCAAGAAGGAGGAAGTTTCAGGATTCAACCTCCATCATTTCCTCCCAAGAGATTTCATTAATATCACTTGGAAATGATACTTGTGAAATAATGTGTAAATGAATGTTTTGAAAGCACTTTGTTGGCAGTAAATTTATTATATCTTCTTCTACTCAAGGTTTTTAGGAAAACTGAGTTGAGTGTCTCTGAATTTTTTTGTCATTAGCTCAAACTCCCTCTAGCTTTGTTCCTCATTTTAGAGGATCAGTAGCAAGCTTCTCAAATATTCACTAAATATTGTGTTTCACTTAAAAGTAATGATAAATGTTGAATTCATGGGTATAGCAAGAATAAATGTACAAACAATTCAATACATAAAGAGCATAAGTCACACTTTATTCTATGGAGGGGTCTCCCCATTTCTTTAACCTAAGGGCTAAATCTCAACCTCATGGCTTTATATTCATCTCCATACTGGTCTCATAAGAAGAGTCAGTAGAAATGTGAACACTTCATTGAAGAAAATATTCCAATACTATTTTTTATTTGTTTATTCACATTATAAAAAAGCAAAAGATTTTTTTAATGAAATTTGGCTTGTAAATTTTCATCTTCCCTGATGTCAACAAATTTCTTGGTTGTAATATTTTTAATTTGGTTATGATATTTTGGATTAGTTTTGTGTATGGAGGGGTAGCTTTGGAAGATGATTGGTGACTGGAGAAAATGTATATTTCGCTACTTAACCTTCAAGACTATAGGCAACTGAAGCTTTTTCCAGCTTCTTGTTAACTGTTGGTTGTTTACTCTTATTCTAATTCTCCCTGCTGGTGCTCTTTCTTACCCTGATACCATTTAACTTTTCCTACAGCCTTTTCTACATTCATCATATTCCCTTAGTTCTGTTGGGAATGGAAGAAAAGAAGAAAGAAGCTATTGAAGGAATGAAGGAATTAGATTGCTCCTTGGGAATCATTTGGCAAGCTATTTCAGTAGATAGACAAAACCATATTAGAAGTAACTGAGAAGTCTCAAACTCTTTGATGAATTAGGGGGTAAGCATGCAAAGA
Organism: Sminthopsis crassicaudata; assembly: GCF_048593235.1. Classification (NCBI taxonomy): domain Eukaryota; kingdom Metazoa; phylum Chordata; class Mammalia; order Dasyuromorphia; family Dasyuridae; genus Sminthopsis; species Sminthopsis crassicaudata. The sequence continues at coordinate 422,138,494 of NC_133620.1, read as the reverse complement.
CTTTCCCTGATAAAATGGTTAAATGAGAACAATTTGTGGCAATGGCCCTGAGGGTGGCTGAAGTAAGCATTATAAAGTTCTTAGAGTTTGGTTAGATATTGAAGACAAACATTATTCAATGAATCTCAAGAAATAACCAGTTTTTTATTTTTTTATTTTTTTGTCTTGCCACTGCACTTCAGAGACTTTTGAAGTTTTAATAGGCTGATGATTTTGGCAACTTAAAAAGTTTATGTGAAAATCAAGGCATCACTGTACCATTTTACCATTTTTTTTTTGTCTTTCTTAAAAATCTATGGCAACTGGCAAATGATAAAGTAGCAGAAATAGCTACACTAGAAGCTGTCATCAGAATTTTGAATATAGGTGCTCTAGATCTTAGGGTCATCTTCTCACTAGAAGCAGCAGTGACATTCAACATTCCTGTAGGTGTTGGAACCGTTTTAGGAATTACAATGTTCACCTTCTGGCTTCAAGAAGGGGCTAAAAATGGTGACCTAAAAATTCTCTTTTACCCAACTCTGACACACTTACTGTGAAAGGTCTGAGGTTGAAATATACACACACACACATACACACACATACACACACACATACAAAGAAATTTCTGCAAAGATTATTTAATGGCACATGGAGTGGGTGCACACTTGTAGATAATTCTACAATTCACAATAGTAGAAATTCAATAGACCTGAAAGACAAACAACTCTTGTTTCAGAATAACTTAGGAGATATCATATCCAAATAGCCTAAGTGAAAGAAGGTTGCCAAATGAAAGCCACTTACCAAAGTTAAAAGCTGGATAAGCATTTTTTCTGAAATGGCTATACTCTTGATGCCTACAAAAAGAGTGAAAGACAGGCTTAGAACAATGCAATTGTCACTTGCAGGAAAGCACTAAACCACTATCTTCTACAATAATAAGTTCTTTTTTTATTAATTTTATAATTATACTTTTTTTGAAAGTACATATGCATGGGCAATTTTTTTTTACAACATTATCCCTTGTACTCATTTCTTTTCTGAATTTCCCCTCCCTCCCTCCACCTCCTCCCCTAGATGACAGGCAATCCCATACATGTTTAACATGTTACAGTATATCCTAGATACAATATATGTGTATAAAACCAAATTTCTTGTTGTACGATAAGAATTGGACTTAGAAGGTAAAAGTAACCTGGGTAGAAAGACAATAGTGGAAACAGTTTACACTCAATTCCCAGTGTTCCTTCTCTGGTTGTAGCTGATTCTGTCCATCATTAATCAACTGGAACTGAATTAGATCTTCTCTCTGTTGAAGATATCCACTTCCATCAGAATACATCTTCATACAGGATCGTTGTTGAAGTGTATAATGATCTCCTGGTTCTGCTCATACAATGATAAGTTCTAATGAGGTCGAAGAAAAAATTTATGAAGACCTAAAGACTCTCATCATCAATGTGATGAAATAGGACAAAATTATAATTTGAGTGACTTTAATACAAAAGTAGGCATAGTCTACTAGACAGAGCAAGGAAGAAATTAAGCTGGGAACAGCAATAGCCATGGTCATGTACTAGTGAAGGCTTATGCATCTCATGATTTTCTTGTCACCAATGCTATCTATCATTTATACATAATAAATTACATAATAAAATTTCATGGATTCACTCTTGTAATAAACAGTGGCATTTACCAGAATATGTGATTATAAGGAAAGAGAAAAGATGTGAGTGCTGAAGGTAATGTATGGCAGAGTTGCTGTACTGATTATAGACTTATCCTCTCCAAACTAAATATTTGCGTTCAACAAAAGTGGTAGACCCAAGGCAAGACAACTACCAGAAACTTAATATTAACAGATTAGAGTGTTTTCTGAGTGGGAACAATTCATTCCTAACTTGGAAGGAAAGCTGAGTCAACATGTGGTTTGCAACAGTGAAGCAGTAAAGGAGGGGGTAGTTTATGAAAATGGCTGAAACTATGAAAAGGTGTACTTGAATTGGACAACAGAGCACTTAAGACTAATTACCTATTTGATATCAGACAATGACTTTATTAGCATTTGTTTTGGATAAATGGTCTTCTCACCATTGGTGCTGGCTCAATGTTTGATATTAAGATAATCATAGGCAAGAATTAGAGGGTGGGGTGAGAAAGGCAAGGCTTCACTTGGTGGCAGGATGAGTAGGAGAAAGGTGGAGATTCTAGACTCCAGAATCGAGAAGAGATCTTTGCCAAAACTCCTGGCAGTTTCCCTGCTTCTTTTTCTCCTCCCCCTAAAGACCAAGGACTTTTACTTATCCTGACTCTGACTTATTCTGAGGCCTCCAGGGAGCTAGCTTGGACTTAACAAGTTTTCAAAAATTTAGTGTACAGCACTGCATTTATGCATCTGGGTCAGAACACTTACAATATCAAAACTGACAACAAAAATGATGGAAAAATTCAGAAGCTGCTAAATGAAAAATGAGAATTTTACAGACTTTACCAACAGGATGGTTCATCTATCTCTAAGAAGGCAATATTTAACTTATCAAAAATAAAGGATAAAAAAAGCTTAGAGATCTGAAGGATTCTTGAATTAGCAAGAAAGCAGATATAATTCAGTTTTATAATGATAGTAACAATCCAAAGTACTTTTATGATTCCTTAAAGACTATTCATGAGCCAAAGACTTATATGATGCATCTCAAGTAATCAGTGCTTATGGAGCCACATTAATTGATAAGGGCATGATTCTGGAGAGCTAGATTGAACATTTCTAATAGGAACACTATATATACCATCAATATCAATATACCATCACTAATCAATGATAAAGTCATTGATCATATACCATAGATTGAAATCAATCCTTATCTAACAAAATTTCAAATTTAAGAAGAGGTTTTGAATGTCATTCAATTTTTTTAATGTGATAAAATATCTGGTGATGATCCTATTTCAGCTGAGATTGCCAAGGCAGGAAAGCCTGCTGTTCATTCAAAAGCTGACTGAAATTTTCTTGTTTATATGGGAAGGGAAGGTTATTCACAAAGAATTAAAGTATTGTGTCCATTGTCTATTTTCCATAAAGGTAAAGGAAATAGTTTTTCCTTTAACGATCACTAGGGGCAGACTAGAAGAGGGAATGTCTTTTTGTTAGTCACTACTGACTAGATCTTTGGCAGTCCTCTTTACCAGATTGATCCTTCACCTGAAAGATGGTCATCTATCTAAATCCATGTGACTTCAGAAATAGTTAAGTAATAAGCGATATGGTGTTTGCTGCCTGATATCTCCAAGAGAAACATTAGGAACAGAACAGAAATCTGTATATAACATTTATTGATCTAACCAAAGCCTATGCTTCTTTTCACAGTCAATAGGGTTTAAGGAAACATATCAAAATTTGGTTGCCTGGAGAAGTTCATCAGCATTTATATCTCTTTCATGACAGCATGTTTACCCAGGTTCTAGATAATGGATGATGTTTTGTACTTTTGCTCTGATGATTTTTACCATGATAGTTTTTAGCAGTGTTTCCATATCTCTTCAAGAAGGACAAACAGCAACAAAGCCAGTTACTGTATTGATGACAAATTAATTTGCTTGATAGAGCTATAAGCCAAAAATAAAATAAAGACTTTGTTCATGTTTTTTGGTTTGCAGTTGATTGTATACAATGCAACCTTTGAAGCTGAGATGCACTAATATATGGATGTATCCTGTGCTAATTGTGCTAATTTTGGTCTCATAATTAACACCAAGAAAACACAAATTCTCTGTCATCACTGCATCATCCATAAGGGAACCATCAATTATAGCAAATAGATAAATTATTTAATGCTGTACACGAGCTTGCTTACCTTGGAAGTATATTTTCTAGGGATGTACAGAATGATAATGAAGTTGACAAATGCATTGTCAGAGCTAGAACAGTGTCTGGGAGGCTCTGAAGAAAAGTGTGAGAGGAGAGGCATCAGATTGACTACCAAAATGAAGGTCTACAGAGCCATTGTGCTTAACCTCATTATTACATGACATTCTTCCTGGACAGTCTACCAGTGCCTTTCAAGGAAACAGAATTGCTTTCATTTAGATTTTCTTAGGAAGATTATGAAGATCACTTGGCAAGATACAGTACTGAACATTGAGGTCCTTTCTTGAATTAAATTTTGAAACATTTTTAAATTCTATTGTAGACAGTAAAATTCCAATGCTTTAGCCACATTGTTTGAATGCCAAACTTACGTTTTCCTAAAAAGACTATTTTAGGACATGTCCATATCAAAGAAGAAGCTATGTTCCCATGAACAATGCAAATTTTCATTTTCTCAAAAGAAATATGAGATGGACAATGTATAAATATCTCTAGCTCAAATCTTCAAATGAACTATATAAGCTTCATTAGTAGCATAGAATTCTGAACTCATATTGATCTGATCAGCCACAGTCAAGCTCACTATACTTTAACATTGTGATGTCATCTTTGTCTCTTTTGAAAATGAAGGATAACAACCACATGAAATCTTTATTTTGAAGATCATTGGCATAAAATGGGTACTTGCAAAGAAATTTAGACAACAATTAGCCAAAAAAATATTACAGTAAAATGTGGGTGGTGGAAGAGCATCACAGTAACATTTTCACTTATATTTTCAAGACAAATGTAAATAGAATTTAAAAAAAAATTAAGAGAAATAATTTCTTGTATTCTATGCTATTACCTGGATAAAAATTACTTTGGTCATTCTTAACAAATGATTATTCAGGTCCTACACAAGACTTTCTCATAAAATATAACTCTTTCAATGGAATATATTCCAATTCTGGACAGTTCTAATTTGGGAATTTTTTTTCTTATACCAAACCTAATAATTCCTCTTTGCTACTTCTATCCATAATTCTTCCATATCCAAATCAATTTGTTAACCATCCAATCATAATAATTTATTCACTGCTTATTAAGTGTTAGGCACTAGGAATATAATATCAAATGTAAGATGCTCTCTGTCCTCTAGTATCTTATATTCAATTGTGAAAGACATGTGGAAAAAATGCAAATTAATTGTGGTGCCATAAATAGCTGGGAGAATGAAGAAAAGCTTCAGACAGATGGTGAAGATTGAAATGAGTCTTAAGGCAAACTAGAGATTCAAAGAATCAGAGATAAAGATAAGTGTATTCCTGATATAAGAGCAGCCAGTTCAAAGACACAGAGATGAGACACAAAATCAGCTGGATGATAGGTAAACAGATAGGTAAGAGATTTAAGACATTTATTAATAGTTTACTAAGTACTAGGCATTATACTATACTGAGAATACAAAGACAATTAAAAAACAAGATTACCCCTGCCATGATGGAGCTTACATTCTAAAGGAAAAAATACAAAATACAAAAGAAGCTCAAAAAAGAAAAAAGAAAAAAAAAAGTGGAAATAGAGGAGAGGGTGGAGACAAGATCTAGAAGGACTATGAGGAGTCACAACTGAAATGCATTTGTTATTGAAGTTTATCTCTTCTTTTCAAGAAGAAGCAGTAACATCTTTGGGTAATGTCTTGATATGCACATGAACTTTAGTGAGGTAAAGTTGCACAAAGTAGTTTGTAGTCACCATAGCTGGAACAGCTACCTCCTCAAATTTATATTTGGGGATGAATTCACCATCAGAGGAAAAAACTATAGAGGTGAAAATGTTTTCAGCATGAAGAAAGTTGCGAGGACTTCAAAAGGAGTCTTAGTATCAAAGGTTGCCTCATATTTGTAATAAAAATCTCCAGAGTATTAAACTTATTATCATGGTAATTTCAGATCAAACTCACTAGGAATAGGAGCTTTAGGAGCTCCTGATACTGGAATATGGCAAGAGCATCTGAGAGAAGGTAAAGTCATTAAACAAAAAATAAGCTAATATAACTTTTCTTTCCTAAGAGCTAAGTGGCACAGTGAATAAAGTACCAGCTTTAGTCCAGCGGATTTGAACAGAAGTTACTTACTTTGCCCAGGTAAATTACAATTCTATTTACTTTAGTTCTTCATTTGTAAAATGAGATAAAGAAGAAAATGGCAAATTACTCTAGTATCTATGCCAAGGAAACTCCAAATGGGATTTTGGATAGTAGGACACAAATGAAATGGCTCAAAAACAACAAAAAGAACAATTTTCTATTTGACATTCCTACAAATAGTCTACAAATAGTCCCTCTTGGTCCCATATTCTCCATGTTAAATCTTCACACAGGAACCTCCAGTTCCTCAAATTTTTACACTGGAACCTCCAGTTTCTTCAACTGACCTTCACTATGGCATGAACTCAAGGGCCTTCTCCATTATGTTTGTTCTTCTTTTTATTTATATACTCACAACATCTGAAATAATTTGTTTATTAACTCTTTGGCACTGAATGAATTAAAAAAAATTGAATTAGTGCTAATGATTTCTCTTATTCCTGAGTCATGAATGTTAATTCCCATTTATAGCATTCATGCTAACTTAGATGGGAAGCATTTTTCAGTTGACAGCTGCGTCTGATGCTTTTTATTAGATGAAAATGAGGCAAAATCTTAGCCAGCTGATGCTATTGGTCTATAAATCCATTAAAGTAATTACTGTTCCACATAAATTCCATTTACCTTTTTTTCCTGAATTTGATTTATAATTGGGAGTTGTTAGTATTTAATATCAACATCTGCAGGGGCTAATTTACTTTTTGAAATAAAGAGCAATGTCTTTTTGTTTTGTTTTCTTTGGTTTTGTTTTGATTTAATCACCATAACTTCTAATAGAAAGCAGCAGTGGAGAATACTTCTAATGTTTGGCTTTCTTTTATAGATGTCCTATATTATGGGTATTTTCTTTAAAGAATAAACTAGACACAAAATGAGTGGTAACTATGATGATCTTTTTTATATCTACTGTTTAGAAAAATGTTAAATCAGTATTCTATGAGGCCAAATTACCATTACTCTATGTTTCAGAACAGGACACAAAAACAAACAATTGCATCTGCTTGTGATGCAGGAATTCTGAGAAAAGAGGTGCAGAAAGCCTATGTAGTAAGCCTAAGCTTTATTAGGGAAATTACTACTGGGGACCTCAGTGATAGCACCTTGCAACAGATAACAAGTATAACAAATGACAAGATATTAGTCCATACAGGGAACTTGTCCGTAAGTTATTTAAGTAAGTGTTCGAACTGTGTTGAAAACTTTTGATATTGGGGGGGGGGGCAGTAAATGTGGCTACAGTTGTAGGATGTGTAAATGTTCAACCAAGGACAGAGACAGCCACACATCATTCTTGACCTAGCCAGAATTTTAGTGAGTTCCTTCCTTCTAAGTGAAATTTTTTATCCATTTAACATATAATACTCCTAATTGCAATCGTGATCCATTTAATTCACACTCTGACTTCATCATTTAAAATACTCCCAGGCCATCTCCTCTGAGTGTATGTATATGTGTGTGTGTGTGTGTGTGTGTGTGTGTGTGTGTGTGTGTGTAAGTACATGTGTACTTCACATGTACTTCATCATTTAAAATACTCCCAGGCCATCTCCTCTGAGTGTATGTATATATGTGTGTGTGTGTAAGTACATGTGTATATATATATATATGTGTGTATATAGACACATATATATGTTATATCCAACAATTCAAGAAAACATCGAAGACCACACAGAACATTCAGTACAAATAAAATATCTGTAAAATAACAGGGGCTATTATCTGGTTTAAATCTCTTATAAGTAAGGAAAGGGAGAGGACGAGGAAGAAAAAAATAAATAGTCAAATAATAAACCACACTTTTCAACTCAATGCTTTCTGTTTACTATCTTCTTTTTTCTAGTTTTATGGGTTAATTTGTTCTTGCTGACTTGATTTTTCCTTCTTGTCTTTTTTATGTTGATTTAAAACAAGCTTCCCTGTAGTTCCTTTGGCTGGAAAGTTCTCCTTTAAGAGTCTGCTTTTCTAGCATTTGGGAATTTTTTTTTTTTTTTTTTTGTTTTCCTCCAGCTTCCTTCTACTTTAGAGTTTTAAAAAGTAACAAATTTTGATAAAATTGAAATATGGTAATATAAAAATGAATAAAAAGGATTTATTTTAGTATTTTAAGAAGATTAAGCAATAGTTAGATAGTCCCAGACCATCTAGGTTTTAACTTGTGCTTGACAAAGCTGCTTTCTCATCTCCATAAAGACACAAAATTATAGCCCTTCTCCAAGGTCAGAATACTCTGCTTCTGCAAGGGAAAAACATGAAAGAGATTTATTATACAGCAACATACATCTTGCATTTTATCTTGCTGCAGCATAAACACCTAGAAGGTTCTTGAAACAGTGGTTAAGAGGAATTCTAATGAATTATAAAGGATGATAAAATCTAACTTGATCCTTAAGTGATAGAGTTGGTCCATTCAACATTTCCTGAAATGAAAGTTGTGAGGGTTTTATTTTTTCAATGTTTTGTATTCTTGTATAAAGTTACCATGTAATTAACATATGAGTAATTTGCATGCATATCCACATATGAATGTAATATATGTGTAGGCATAATTACATATACATGTAATATATTTGATTGCATATACATTTAACACCTGTGATTTTATATAGACATATGTGTATATATGTTTATATTACTACTACAAAAAATACCTATAACTTCAAGGATAGTTTAACCTTTTAAAATATTTTATAGATGCATTCAATTCTAATGTAATTTAAAAGAAATGTATAGGTTACTAAGTTATATAAAATATTCATAAAATATATTTTAAAAGCAAAAAAAAAAAATTTAGTAACAAAATCTCAATGTATTGGATTGCCCTTTACCATAATTGATTTATTGCCATTTAAACAACTGTACTAATTATTAAATACTGGTAGTACTTGTTCAATCAAATGAAACTCTTTTTATCAATGATATAAAATCCATATATTTCTGGACATATGAAAATGGTTAAAATGAACAACTAAGCAAAATTCAATGTAAATAAGCAAAAAAAAAATATTGATATGATCATCTTTTCATCAAGTTTTATCCTTGGACATCCAAAAAGTAAGGCTTAATTACCACTTTGATCATGTGATGGATTTTTTTTTTCCTTTTTGAAAGAAATTTGCCTAGAGATTACTCTTCATTAAAATCTCAAGTTGTTTCTTGCCTTTGACATTTTGTATCCTGCTGTGGTCTGGTCTAACTCCTCTGAAGGGCTCAGAATAAGTCCTTGTCAGGATAAGCAAAAGTCCTTGGCCCACATTGTGGACACCAATAGACGTTAGGTTCTTACTAAGTGCTAATGAGATATTGAGATATTAGGTTCTTACTAAGTGCTAAGTCTTTACTTAGCAATTCTCTAGTTCCAGCCTTTACTGGGAGTTTTACATTTGTTAACTCCTGGGGAGGAGCTTGCATGCTTAGGAGGAGCAAATTCATTGGTTGAAGTAATTTTTCCCAGAAGCCCTTGCGTTATCCCACACCCATTCTCTGGGAGGATAAAAGAGAGCAGCACTTGAGAGATAGAAGAGTCTTGTCTGGACCAGACTTGAGGCGGCTCTCTGGAGGAAAGAAGAGTCTCTACACAAGATCAGAGTTGGCAGCAACTGTCTGGAGAAAAGGGTTCTCTACAGGAAGAAAAATCTGTCAGAGATATTTGAGTTGACACTGCAGATCTCCTCCCAGTGAGCAATCAGCAGTCTCTGGAGACAACAGAACTTTACAATATGAAATATGAAATATTCAGTTTTCATCCTGAAAATAATAACAGAAAAGAAATATTTTTTAAATTTTATTTATAAATTTTTTGATATTATATATGCATGAGTAATTTTTTTTATAACATTATCCCTTGTATTCATTTTTTCAAATTATCCCCTCCCTCCCTTCACTCCCTCCCCTTGATGACAGGCAATCCCATATATTTTACATGTGTTAAAATATAACCTAGATACAATATATGTGTATAAATACCATTTTTTTGTTGCACATTAAGTATTAGATTCCGAAGGAATAAGTAACCTGGGTAGATAGTAGTGCTAACAATTTACATTCACCTCCCAGTGTTCCTTCTCTGGGTGTAGTTATTTCTGTCCATCATTCATCAACTGGAAGTGAATTGGATCTTCTTTATGTTGAAGATGTCCACTTCCATCAGAATACATCCTCATACAACATTGAAGTGTACAGTGATCTTCAGGTTCTATTCATTTCACACAGCATCAGTTGATGTAAGTCTCTCCAAGCCTCTCTATATTCTTCCTGCTGGTCATTTCTTACAGAGCAATAATATTCCATAACCTTCATATACCATAATTTACCCAACCATTCTCCAATGGATGTACATCCATTCATCTTCCAGTTTCTAGCCACTATGAAAAGAGCTGCCACAAACATTTTGGCACATACAGGTCCCTTTCCCCTCCTCAGTATTTCTTTGGTTTATAAACACAATAGCAGCAAGGCTGGATCAAAGGGTATGCACAGTTTGATAAATTTTGGGGCATGGTTCCAAATTGCTCTCCAGAATGGCTGGATTCTTTCACAACTCCACCAGCAATGTGTTAGTGTACCAGTTTTCCCACATCCCCTCCAACATTCATCATTATTTGTTCCTGTCATTTTAGCCAATCTGACAGGTGTGTAGTGATATCTCAGAAGTGTCTTAATTTGCATTTCTCTAATCAGTAGTGATTTGGAACACTCTTTCATATGAGTGGATATAGTTTCAATTTCATCATCTGAGAATTGTCTGTTCATATCCTTTGACCATTTATCATTTGATTTCTTATAAATCAAGGTCAGTTCTCTATATATTTTGGAAATGAGACCTTTGTCAGAACCTTTACTTTTAAAAATATTTTCCCAATTTGTTACTTCCCTTCTAATCTTGTTTGCATTAGAATTGTTTGTAGAGAAACTTTTTAGTTTGACGTAAACAAAATCTTCTATTTTGTGATCAATAATAATCTCTGATTCTCCTGTGGTCATAAATTCCTTCCTCCTCCACAGGTCTGAGAGGTAGATATTTTCTGTTCCTCTAATCTATTTATTATCTCCCTCTTTATGCCTAAATCATGGACCCATTTTGATCTTATCTTGGTATATGGTGTTAAGTGTGGATTCATATCTAATTTCTGCCATACTAATTTCCAGTTTTCCCAACAGTTTTTTCCAAATAATGAATTTTTATCCCTAATGTTGGTATCTTTGGGTTTGTCAAAGATTAGATTGCTATAGATGTACCCCTTTTTGTCCTTTGTATCTAATCTGTTCCACTGATCTACCGGTCTATTTCTTAGCCAATATCAAATGGTTTTGGTGACTGCTGCTATATAATATAGCTTTAGATCTGGTACACTTAGACCACCTTCTTCTGACTTTTTTTTTCATTAGTTCCCTTGCAATTCTAGACCTTTTATTCTTCCATATGAATTTTGTTGTTATTTTTTCTAAGTCATTAAAATAGTTTCTTGGGAGTCTGATTGGTATAGCACTAAATAAATAGTTTAAATAAAAACTAAAAAACTTAAAAACTAAATAAATTAGTTTGGCGAGTATTGTCATCTTTATTATATTCGCTCGGCCTATCCAAGAGCACTGAATGTCTTTCCAATTATTTAAATCTGATTTTATTTTTGTGGCAAGTGTTTTGTAATTTTTCTCATATAATTCCTGACTTTTCTTTGGATTCCCAAATATTTTATACTCTCAACATTTGTTTGAAATGGAATTTCTCTTTGTATTTCTTGCTGTTGAATTTTGTTGGTGGTATATAAAAATGCTGAGAATTTCTGTGGCTTTATTTTGTATCCTGCAACTTTGCTAAAATTCTGAATTATTTCTGATAGCTTTTTAGCAGAGTCTTTGGGTTTCTCTAAGTAAACCATCATGTCATCTGCAAACAGTGATAGTTTGATTTCCTCATTTCCTACTCTAATTCCTTGAATCTCTTTCTCGGCTCTTATTGCTGAGGCTAGCATTGCTAGTACTATATTGAATAGTAATGGTGATAGTGGGCAAACTTGTTTCACTCCTGATCTTACAGGGAAAGGTTCCAGTTTATTTCTATTGCATATTATGCTTTCTGATGGTCGTAAATATATGCTTCTGATTATTCTAAGGAATAGTCCATTTATTCCTATACTCTCAAGCATTTTTAGTAGAAATGGATGTTGGATTTTATCACATGCTTTTTCTGCATCTATTGAAATGATCATATGTTTTTTATTAATTTGATTATTAATACGGTCAATTATACTAATAGTTTTCCTAATATTAAACCAGCCCTGCATTCCTGGAATAAATCCTACTTGATCATAGTGTATTATCCTAGGGATGGTTTTCTGAAGTCTTTTTGCTAATATCTTATTTAAGATTTTAGCATCAATATTCATTAAGGAGATTGGTCTATAGTTTTCTTTCTCCATTTTTGACTTGCCTGGTTTAGGTATTAATGCCATGTCTGTGTCATAAAAGAAGTTTGGTAGGACTCGTTCATGCCCTATTTTTTCAAATACTTTATATAACATTGCAGCTAATTGTTCTTTAAATGTTTGGTAGAATTCACATGAAAATCCATCTGGTCCTGGGGATTTTATCCTGGGGAGTTGATTAATAGCTTGTTCTATTTCTTTTTCTGAAATGGGACTATTTAAGCAATTTATCTCCTCCTCTTTTAATCTAGGAAGCTTATATTTTTGGAGGAAGTCATCCATTTCACTTAAGTTATCAAATTTATTGGCATGAAGTTGGGCAAAGTAACTCCTTATTATTTCTCTAATTTCCTCTTCATTGGTGGAAAGATTCCCCCTTTTCATTTGTAAGACTAACAATTTGATTTTCCTCTTTCTTTTTTCTGATCAGATTTACCAAAGGTTTATCTATTTTATTGGCTTTTTCATAAAACCAACTCTTGGTTTTATTTATTAATTCAATAGTTTTTTTACTTTCAATATTATTGATTTCTCCTTTTAATTTTTGTATTTCAAGTTTAGTAATTGGTTGGGGGTTTTTAATTTGATCTTTTTCTAGCCTTTTAAGTTGGAAGCCCAATTCATTAATCTTCTCTTTCTCTATTTTCTTCAAATAAGCCTCTAAAGATATAAAATTTCCCCTTATTACTGCTTTAGCTGCATCCCAAAGATTTTGGTATGATGTCTCATCATTGTCATTATCTTGGGTGAAATTGTTAATTGTTTCTATAATTTGCTCTTTCACCCAGTCATTCTTTAAGATGAGATTATTCAGTTCCCAATTACTTTTTGGTCTATTTACCCCTAACTTCTTACTGAATGTAGCTTTTAATGCATTGTGATCTGAGAAGAAGGCATTTATTATTTCTGCCTTATTACATTTAATTTTGAGATCTTTATGTCTCAATATATGATCAATTTTTATATAGGTTCCATGAACTGTTGAGAAGAAAGTATACTCCTTTCTATCATGATTCAGTTTTCTCCAAAGATCTTTCATACCTAGTTTTTCTAATGTTCTATTTACTTTTTTAATTTCTTCCTTATTTGTTTTGTGGTTTGATTTGTCTAAATCTGAGAGTGCAAGTTTGAGATTCCCCACTATTATAGTTTTCCAGTCTATTTCTTCTTGTAACTCTCTTAAATTCTACTTTAGAAAGTTAGATGCTATACCACTTTGTGCATATATGTTTAGTATTGATATGGCTTCATTGTCTATGCTACCTTTCAGCAGGATATAGTTTCCTTCCTTATATTTTTTAAGGAGATCTACTTCTGCTTTTGCTTGATCTGAGATAAGGATAGCTACCCCTGCTTTTTTGGCTTTACCTGAAGCATAATAGGCTCTGTTCCAACCTTTTACCTTTACTCTGTATGTATCTCCCTGCTTTAAGTATGTTTCCTGTAAAACATATTATAGGGTTCTGACTTTTGATCCAGTCTGCTATCTGCCTCCGTTTGATGGGAGAGTTAATCCCATTCACATTTACAGTTAAAATTACTAATTCTGTATTTCCTGCCATCATATTATCTCCAGATTATGCTTTTTCCCTTGGCCCCCCTGAACCCCTTACCTAATATTTAATTTATAGACCCCACTTGTGACTTGCAGCCCTTCCTTTTTTACTTTCCCTCCCCCCCTCCTTCCAAGTCCCTTCCCTTATTCCCCTTTTCCTTTTCCCTTTTGCTCTCCCCCCTTTTAATGAGGTGAGCGAGAATTCTCTGAAAACAAATATGTCAATTATTTATTCTTTGAGCCTCTTCTGATGATAGTAAGATTCACACAATGTTCTCCCCCTCTCTAAATTCCCTCAGATATGGTATATTTTCTCTGCCTCTTCCTTGGATGCAGTTTCCCTCTTTTAATCACTCCTTCCCCTTTTTCTGATACTACCCCCTTCCCTTTACTATTCTCCCCCCTTTTTTATATCAGTAAAATCAAATTATCCATGTGGACTTTCTATATATCCACAACAGAGATACAGTTCTCAAGAGTTCTGTTTACCTGTTTCTATTTCTCTTCAGTCTTGTGGATGTAGTTCAAATTTTTTGTTTAAGTCTGGTTTTTTTTCTTAGAAACAAATGGAATTCCTCTGTTTCATTGAATGTCCATCTTCTGCCATGGAAGAAAATGCTAAACTTAGCTGGGTAGTTTATTCTTGGTTGCAATCCTTGATCTTTTGCCTTTAGGAATGTCAGGTTCCAGGCTCTTTGATCTTTTAGTGTGGAGGCAGCCAGATCTTGAGTGACCCTTATTTTGCCTCCTTGATATTTAATTTTTTTTTTTTTTCTAACTGCTTGTAAGATTTTTTCTTTTGTGTGGTAATTCTGCTGTTTAGCCACAATTTTCCTTGGTGTTCTTATTTTAGGGTCTATTTCAGAAGGAGTTCAATGAATTATTTCCACGCCAATTTTCCCTTCTGGTTCTATTATCTCTGGAAAGTTCTCTTTAATGATTTCCTGTAAAATAAAATCTAGGCTCTTTTTTTGGTCATAGTTTTCTGGAAGTCCAATGATCCTCAGATCATCTCTCCTAGATCTATTTTCCAGGTCTAAAGATTTTCCCATTAAGCATTGGACGTTATTCTCTAGCTTTTCCTTTTTTTGTTTTGTTTGACTGATTCTTGGATTCTCAAAGAATCATTCATTTCTTTTTGTTCCATCCTGATTTTTAATTAGTTATTTACTTCATTCACAATTTTTAGTTCTTTTTGTATAAGCCCAATTGAGTTTTTAAATGAATTATTTTTCTCTATTGATTTTTTTTTCATTTCCCTAATTTTTTTTAGAGAATTATTTTCTTTTTCCAATTCAGAAATTCTACTTTCTTGAGACTTTTTAAATCTTTTCCAATTCAGAAATTTTGTTTCCCTGCATCTCCTGTGAATTCTTTATTTTTTCCAACTCAAATTTCAGAACATTGTTATTCTCTATCATTGCTTCTCTTTCCTTTCCCTATTTTTCTTCAAACTCTCTTAATTTTTTAATAGTCTCTTCTAGGAGAGAGTTATGTTATGGGAGGCAGGTATTTTTCCCCTTTAGGCTGTTAACTGCTGACTCTCTGGTATTAACTTCCTCGGGGTTGAATCCCCTCTCTTTCTCTGCGTAGAAAGAATCAATAATTCTTTTTGGCTTTTTACTCATGATTAAAAAATCTTTTGGGGTCTGTCCCTGGGGTAAGAAGTTTATTTGTTTATTTCTTTACCAGCTTCCTCTCAGACTGGATGGATGCAGCTGCTCCTGTGCCTGAGCTAAGAGAGAGCTCTGGGAGATAGTTCCCCTCCCCCTCCCTGGAAGTGCCTCAGAGGTGATTGGTTTGGCTCTGCTTTGAGGGTGCTGCGTGTCCTAGTGACTTCCCTGAGATTTAAGACCGAACAGTTAAGGGATCCCACAGTCCAGCTTATGCGTCCCGTGGGGTGTGGATATCAGGAGCTGATGTGAAAAGCCCCTGCGCTCAAACTAGAAGTGTCTGCCCAGAAACCACGGTCCCTATTTCAAAGGTTCAACTTCTCTGGGACTTCGATGTTTGAGTTCCACAGCCTCTAGCCAAGCCAGACACTGTGTGAATTAAATGTTGCCTTGGGCCGTGTCCCTGCTTTTCCAGCTCTTAACTACCCCCAGGTTAAGTTCCAGGCTGCAGAAGCCTGGTGCACTGCCGTGCTGAGATCTGTTAGGTCACTTCCAGATTGGGGTGGTTCTAGTATCTGGCTTTACATTTTAAAGTGGCTTGATCTCTCTTTTGGACTGCTGTTTTATAAGCAGAGAAGAGTTAACACACTGTGCCAGATTCCTCTATCTCAGTGGCTTCTCTGATCCCAGAGCCCTCCCCAGCCAGATCGGTGCAGTTTGCTAGCACCTCACCCTATCTGTGCTGGCCTTTTTTTGTCCTCTCCTGGGAATCGACCTTTTCTGTTAAAACTCCAGATTCTCTTCAGCTGGTAAATTGTACTTCCAGACCTTGTGGTTTCTATCAGTCCAGCATTATTTTTGAGGCTGATTTAATTAACTGGTAATGAGGGAAGAAGGGAGCTTACAAAATCACATGTATCTTCTCCTCCATCATGGCTCTGCCCCCAGGAATATGTTGTTTTAACATATCAAATATGAATAAAGGATCTTAGAAATCGTAGTTCATTTTTTTATTATATATATATATATATATATATATATATATATATATTTTTTTTTTTATAATATTATCCCTTGTATTCATTTTTCCAAATTATCCCCCACTCCCTCTATTCCCTCCCCCCGATGACAGGCAATCCCATACATTTTACATGTGTTACAATATAGTCTAGGTACAATACATGTGTGTGAATATCATTTTCTTGTTGCACAATAAACTTTAGATGCCGAAGGTACATGTAATTTGGGCAGACAGATATTAGTGCTAACAATTTACATTCACTTCCCAGTGTTTCTTCTCTGGGTGTAGCTACCTCTGTCCATCATTGATCAACTGGAAGTGAGTTGGTTTTTCTTTATGTTGAAGATTTCCACTTCCATCAGAATACATCCTCATATAGTATTGTTGTTGAAGTGTACAGTGATCTTCTGGTTCTGCTCATTTCACTCAGCAACAGTTGATGTAAGTCTCTCCAGGCCTCTCTGTATTCCTCCTGCTGGTAATTTCTTACAGAGCAATAATATTCCATAACCTTCATATACCATAATTTACCCAACCATTCTCCAACTGATGGACATCCATTCATCTTCCAGTTTCTAGCTACTACAAAAAGAGCTGCCAAAAACATTTTGGCACATATATGTCGCTTTCCGCTCTTTAGTATTTCTTTGGGATATAAGCCCAGTAGTAGCGCTGCTGGGTCAAAGGGTATGCACAGTTTGATAACTTTTTGGGCATAATTCCAGATTGCTCTCCAGAATGGCTGGATTCTTTCGCAACTCCACCAACAATGTATTAGTGTCCCAGTTTCCCCACATCCCCTCCAACATTCATCATTATTTGTTCCTGTCATCTTAGCCAATCAGACAGGTGTGTAGTGGTATCTCAGAGTTGTCTTAATTTGCATTTCTCTGATCAATAGTGATTTGGAACACTCTTTCATGTGAGTGGATATAGTTTCAATTTCTTTCTCTGAGAATTGTCTGTTCATATCCTTTGACCATTTATCAATTGGAGAAGGGTTCGGTTTCTTATAAATTAGGGTCAGTTCTCTATATATTTTGGAAATGAGACTTTTGTCAGAACCTTTGTTTTTAAAAATATTTTCCCAATTTGTTACTTCCCTTCTAATCTTGTTTGCATTAGTATTATTTGTACAGAAAATTTTTAGTTTGATGTAATCAAAATCTTCTATTTTGTGATCAATAATGATCTCTAGTTCTCCTCTGGTCATAAATTCCTTCCTCCTTCACAAGTCTGAGAGGTAGATTATCCTCTCTTCCTCTAATCTATTTATTATCTCCCTCTTTATGCCTAAATCATGGACCCATTTTGATCTTATCTTGGTATATGGTGTTAAGTGTGGATCCATATCTAATTTCTGCCATACTAATTTCCAGTTTTCCCAACAGTTTTTTCCGAATAATGAATTTTTATCCCTAATGTTGGTATCTTTGGGTTTGTCAAAGATTAGGTTGCTATAGATGTACCCTTTTTTGTCCTTTGTATCTAATCTGTTCCACTGATCTACCGGTCTATTTCTTAACAAATACCAAATGGTTTTGGTGACTGCTGCTATATAATACAGCTTTAGATCAGGTACACTTAGACCACCTTCCTCTGAGTTTTTTTTCATTAGTTCCCTTGCAATTCTCGACCTTTTATTCTTCCATATGAATTTTGTTGTTATTTTTTCTAGGTCATTGAAATAGTTTCTTGGGAGTCTGATTGGTATAGCACTAAATAAATAGATTAGTTTGGGGAGTATTGTCATCTTTATTGTATTCGCTCGGCCTATCCAAGAGCACTGAATGTCTTTCCAATTATTTAAATCTGATTTTATTTTTGTGGCAAGTGTTTTGTAATTTTTCTCATATAATTCCTGACTTTTCTTTGGTAGATGGATTCCCAAATACTTTATACTCTCAACATTTGTTTGGAATGGAATTTCTCTTTGTATCTCTTGCTGTTGCATTTTGTTAGTGATATATAAAAATGCCGAGGATTTATGTGGATTTATTTTGTATCCTGCCACTTTGCTAAAATTTTGAATTATTTCTAATAGCTTTTTAGCAGAGTCTTTGGGGTTCTCTAAGTATACCATCATGTCATCTGCAAAAAGTGATAGTTTAATTTCCTCATTTCCTACTCCAATTCCTTGAATCTCTTTCTTGGCTCTTATTGCCGAGGCTAGCGTTTCTAGTACTATATTGAATAGTAATGGTGATAGTGGGCAAACTTGTTTCACTCCTGATCTTACTGGGAAAGGTTGCAGTTTATTTCTATTGCATATTATGCTTACTGAAGGTCTTAAATATATGCTCCTGATTATTCTAAGGAATAGTCCATTTATTCCTATACTCTCAAGAGTTTTTAGTAGGAATGGATGTTGGATTTTGTCAAATGCTTTTTCTGCATCTATTGAGATGATCATATGGTTCTTATTAATTTGATTATTAATATGGTCAATTATATTAATAGTTTTCCTAATATTAAACCAGCCCTGCATTCCTGGAATAAATCCTACTTGATCATAGTGTATTATCCTGGAGATGATTTTCTGAAGTCTTTTTGCTAATATCTTATTTAAGATTTTAGCATCAATATTCATTAAGGATATTGGTCTATAATTTTCTTTCTCAGTTTTCGATCTACCTGGTTTAGGTATCAGTACCATGTCTGTGTCATAAAAGGAGTTTGGTAGGACTCCTTCATCCCCTATTTTTTCAAATAATTTATATAACATGGGGCTAATGTTTCTTTAAATGTTTGGTAGAATTCACATGTGAATCCATCTGGCCCTGGGGATTTTTTCCTGGGGAGTTGATTAATAGCTTGTTCTATTTCTTTTTCTGAAATGGGATTATTTAAGCAATTTATCTCCTCCTCTGTTAATCTACGGAGCTTATATTTTTGGAGGAAGTCATCCATTTCACTTAAGTTATCAAATTTATTGGCATAAAGTTGGGCAAAGTAACTCCTTATTATTTCTCTAATTTCCTCTTCATTGGTAGAAAGATCCCCCTTTTCATTTGTAAGACTATCAATTTGATTTTCCTCTTTCTTTTTTTCTTATCAAATTTACCAAAGGTTTATTTATGTTATTGGCTTTTTCATAAAACCAACTCTTGGTTTTATTTATTAATTCAATAGTTTTTTTTACTTTCAATATTATTGATTTCTCCTTTTAATTTTTGTGTTTCAAGTTTAATTTTTGGTTGGGGGTTTATAATTTGGTCTTTTTTAGCCTTTTAAGTTGTAAGCCCAATTCGTTGATCATCTCTTTTTCTATTTTCTTCAAATAAGCCTCTAAAGATATAAAATTTCCCCTTATTACTGCTTTAGCTGCATCCCAAAGATTTTGATATGATGTCTCATCATTGTCATTATCTTGGGTGAAATTGTTAATTGTTTCTATAATTTGCTCTTTCACCCAGTCATTCTTTAAGATGAGATTATTCAGTTCCCAATTACTTTTTGGTCTATTTACCCCTAACTTCTTATTGAATGTAGCTTTTATTGCATTGTGATCTGAGAAGAAGGCATTTATTATTTCTGCCTTCCTACATTTAATTTTGAGATCTTTATGTCCTAATATATGGTCTATTTTTGTATAGGATCCATGAACTGCTGAGAAGAAAGTATATTCCTTTCTATTGCCATTCAGTTTTCTCCAAAGGTCTATCATACCTAGTTTTTCTAATGTTCTATTTACTTTTTAAATTTCTTTCTTATTTGTTTTGTGGTTTGATTTGTCTAAATCTGAGAGTGCAAGGTTGAGATTCCCCACTATTATAGTTTTCCAGTCTATTTCTTCTTGTAACTCTCTTAAATTCTACTTTAGAAAGTTAGATGCTATACCACTTTGTGCATATATGTTTAGTATTGATATGGCTTCATTATTTATGCTACCTTTCAGCAGGATATAGTTTCCTTCCTTATCTTTTTTAAGGAGATCTACTTCTGCTTTTGCTTGATCTGAGATAAGGATAGCTACCCCTGCTTTTTTGGCTTTACCTGAAGCATAATAGGCTCTGTTCCAACGTTTTACCTTTACTCTATATGTATCTCCCTGCTTTAAGTGTGTTTCCTGTAGACAACATATTGTAGGGTTCTGTTTTTGATCCAATCTGCTATCCGTCTCCGTTTGATGGGATCGTTCATCCCATTTACATTTACAGTTAAAATTACTAATTCTGTATTTCCTGCCATCATATTATCCCCAGATTATGCTTTTTCCCTTGACCCCCCTGATCCCCCTCCCCGATATTTAATTTACAGACCCCCCTTGTGACGCGCAACCCTCCCTTTTTTTTTTTTAGTATCCCTCCCCCCTCCCTCCAAGTCCCTTCACATATTCTCCTTTTCCTTTTCCCTTTTCCTCTCCCTCCTTTTAATGAGGTGAGAGAAAATTCTCTGAAAAACAAATATGTTAATTATTTACTCTTTGAGCCTCTCCTGGTGAGAGTACGATTCACACAATGATTCTCCCCCTCACTAAGTTTTCTCAGATATGGTGTATTTTCTATGCCTCTTCCTGGGATGTAGTTTCCCTCTTTTTATCATTCCTTCCCCTTTTTCTGAACCAACCTCCTTCCCTTTACTACACCCCCCTTTTTTTCTTTTATATCAGTAAATTCAAATTATCTTTGAGTACTTTTTATATACCCACAACAGAGTTACAGTTCTCAAGGGTTCTGTGTACCTTTTTCTGTTTCTCTTCAGTCTTGAGGATGTAGATCAAAATTTTTTTTTTTAAGTCTGTTTTTTTTTTCTTAGAAACATATAGAATTCCTCTGTTTCATTGAAGGACCATCTTCTTCCATGGAAAAAGATGCTAAACTTAGCTTGGTAGTTCATTCTTGGTTAAAGCCCTTGATCTTTTGCCTTATGGAATATCAGGCACCTTGGTATTTAAATTGTTTTTTTCTAGCTGCTTGCAAGATTTTCTCCTTTGTGTGGTAATTCTGCAGCTTAGCCACAATATTCCTTGGTGTTCTTTTTTTTAGGGTCTATTTCAGAAGGAGTTCGATGAATTCTTTCAACATCTACTTTCCCCTCTGTTTCTATTATCTCTGGACAGTTCTCTTTGATAATTTCCTGTAAAATAGAATCTAGGCTCTTTTTTTGGTCATAGTTTTCTGGAAGTCCAATGATCCGCAGATTATCTCTCCTACATCTATTTTCCAGGTCTATAGATTTTCCCAGTAAGTATTTGACGTTGTTCTCCAGCTTCTCACTTTTTTTTTTTGTTTTGTTTTGTTTGACATATTCTTGGGTTCTCTGTGAAACATTCATTTCTATTTGTTCCATCCTGACTTTTAAGGAGTTATTTTCTTCTTTCACAGTTTTTAGTTCTTTTTGTAAATGCCCAATTTTGTTTTTAAATGAATTATTTTGCTCTATTGAATTTTTTTCCATTTCCCTAATTTTGTTTTGAGAATTATTTTCTTTTTCCAATTCAGAAATTCTATTTTCTTGAGACTTTTTTATCTTTTCCAATTCAGAAATCCTACTTTCCTGTGTTTTTTTAACCTTTTTTAATTCATAAATTTTGTTTCCCTTCATCTCCAGTGAATTCTTTATTTTTTCCAACTCCAATTTCAGGACGTTGTTATTCTCTATCATAGCTTCCCTTTCCTTTCCCCATTTTTCTTCAAACTCCCTTAATTTTTTAAGAGTCTCTTCTAGGAGAGAGTTATGTGATGGGGGGCAGGAATCGTTCCCCTTTAGGTTGTTATCTGCTGTCTCTCTGCTGTTAACTTCCTCGGGGTTGGATACCCGCTCTTTCTCTGTGTAGAAGGAATCTATGGTTTTTCTGGCTCTTTTGTTCATATTTTAAAAATCTTTTGGGGTCTATCCCTGGGGTAGGAAATTATTTATTTACTTCTTTAACAGCTTCCTCCCAGACAGGATGGATGCAGTGGCTCCTGGGCCTGAGCTAAGATAGAGCTCTGGGAGAGAGTTCCCCACCCCCTCCCTAGAAGTGCCTCAGAGGTGATTAGCACTGCTGTGCCCTGAGGGCGCTGTGTTTTAGCGGCTTCTCTGAGGTTGAGACTGAACAGTAAAGGCAGCACAAAGCCCAGCCTATGTGTCCCGGTGGGGCGTGGATGTCTGCAGCAGGTGAAGTGAAAAGCCCCTGCGCTCAAACTGGAAGTGTATACCAGAAACCGCGGTCCCTAGTTCAAAGGTTCCGCTTCTCTGGGACTTCCTGGAGCTGAGTTCCACTCCCTCCAGCTAAATTATGCAGTGTGTGTTGCCTTGGGCCGTATCCACCCACTTGTCAATCTCTTAACTATTCTCAGGTGGTAGCTGATGCCACACCCCCTGGTGCCGAGATCTGCTGAGTCACCTCCAGGATCCGGGGAAAATCTAATCTATCTGAGTTTTTAAGGTATTTTAGCTTTCTCTTCTGAACTGCTAAATAATTAGCAGAGAAGAGCTAATAGCCTGTGCCAGATTCCTTTATCTCAGTGGCTTCTCTGATCCCAGAGCCCTTCCCAGCGCGAACGGCAGAGTATGCTAGCACCCAGCCGTCTGTGCTGGCCTCTGTTCTTCCTCCCCTGGGAACTGACCTTTTCTGTTGAAACTCCAGATTCTCTTAAGCTGGTAAGTCTTGCTTCCAGTCCTTGTGGTATCTATCAGTCCTGGGCTTATTCTGACGCTTAATTTATCTAATTGGTTGTGAGGGAGTGAGGACCTTTACAGCGTCGCGTGTTTCTTCTCCGCCATCTTGGCTCTGCCCCTCTCGTAGTTCATTTATAAAAAAGTTCACATCCTACATGTGCTTCTATCTGTGTGACCTTGTATAAATCACTTTCTCATGTAGTTTTCATTTATGCTTTCTTAAAATTTATCTTTGAAAAATCAGGCTTTGACAAATTGAGATTCAAATGTAGCTACTTGGCTTGTCTTTACTCACTCTGCCTCCCACTGACTATCCAACAATAGGCCTAAGTCCAAACTTCACTTGCTCAGTATTTGGATTTTATGGCTCAGAATAAATGTAAATAATCATTATTTCTTTTCTAACCAAAAACACTGAGGGTCTTCGTTTCCCAGACTGGTGATTTTGAGAAAGCAAACTAAGCCATCATTTGATTCAATTTTACCTAGGTTTTAATCACTGAATATGTCTTGCCTCAGACAAATTAATTACATAGTAAGATCTTAATTAAAAATGCCAGGGTTCCACTCTGCATCCATGGCCACTGTCAATCATTCTGACTTATATATCTTGCTTCTAGACTCAGAAATGACTAAAGTAGAGAGTGAAACTGATAATTTTGCACAACTCTGCCTCACTTAAATTCACTTTACTTACATCACCTTCATGATGTCATTGGTAATCTTTGAGAAACAAGGATAAGCAAAAAGTCACTTAACATGACTGGCCCTCAGTTTCTTTTCTTTTCTTTTTTTATAGCTTTTTATTTACAAGATATATACATGCCTAATTTTTCAGCATTGACCCTTGCAAAACCTTCTGTTCCAACTTTTCCTCTCTTTCCCCTCACCCCCTTCCCTAGATGTCAAGTAGACCAATACATGTTAAATATGTTAAAGTATATGTTAAACACAATATATGTATACATATCCATACAGTTATTTTGGTACACAAGAAAAATTAGATTTGGAAATAAGACTTTGAAGTAGTGTACAATTACCCCGAGAAGGAAAACAAAAATGCAATTGGACAAAAACAGGAGTAGAAATGCTATGTTGTGGTCCACACACATTTCCCATAGTTCTTTCCCTGAGTATAGCTGGTTCTCTTCATTATTGAACAATTGGAACTGATTTCATTCATCTTATTGTTGAAGAGAGCCACATATATCAGAAATGGTCTTTATATAGTATTGTTGTGGAAGTATATATTGATAACTTTTTGAACATAGTTCCAATTTTTTCTCAAGAATGGTTTGGATGCATTCACAATTCCACCAACAACTTCTCAGTGTCCCAGTTTTCCCACATCCTCTCCAACATTTATCATTATTGTTTTCTGTCATCCTAGCCAATCTGAGAGACGTGTAGTAGTATCTCACAGTTGTCTTGATTTGCATTCTCTGATCAATAATGATTTAGAGCATCTTTTCATATGGCTAGAAATAGTTTCCAATTCTTCACCTGAAAAGTGTCTGTTAGTATCCTTTGACTATCAATTAGAGAATGTCTTGATTTCTTATAAATTAGAGTCAATTGTCTATCTATTTTGGAAGTGAGGCTTTTATTAGAATCTTTTACTATAAAAATGTTTTCCCAGTTTATTGCTTCCCTTCTAGTCTTGTCTGCATTCATTTTGTTTGTACAAAAACTTTTAAATTTGATATAATCAAAATTTTCTTTTTTGTGATCAATAATGATCTCTGGTTCTTCTTTGGTCACAAATTCCTCTCTCATCCACAAGTCTGAGAGGTAATCTATCCTATGATCTTCTAATTTATTTATAATCTCATTCTTTGGCCCTCAGTTTCTTTAAATATTTGATAAAGAGGTTGAAACCGATAAAGACTAAGTTTTCTTCCCTGTGATTTTCCGATCTAATGACCTTTTATTTGGGAGAATACTAAGGATGGGAACATACTACAGGTATTCTGTATGTCTTTGAGAAGGGAAACAATTTCCCAGAAGCTTCCTGAGGCACAAAGAGATATGAAGCCAAGGGTTCCAGACTGAAAAGAACAGAACCTGTACCACAGAAGCAGAACTCTATTTTTAAAAATGAACAATAATAAAAAGAGCCCTAACCACAGAAAGCTACAAAAACACAAAATCAGAAGAGTATATTAATTTCAAAATGCCTATATGAAAAGAATCAAAGAAAATCATGACTTGGTCTCCAATGCAGAAAGTGCTCTTAGAAGAGTTCAAAAGGTATTTTTAAATCATGTAAGGGAGATAAAAGGGAAAAGATGGTTTAAAAAAAGAGTTATGAAAGAAAATCTAGGGAAAAAAATCAACAGCTTAGAAAAGGAAGCACACAAATTGAAAATAAAATAAATAACTCCTATCATTATATATTTCAACAACAATACTATATGATGATCAATTCTGACAGACAACAATGAGATGAACTAAATCAGTTCCAATAGAGCAGTAATTAATTGAACCAGCTACACCCAGTGAAAGACTGGGAGATGACTATGAACCACTACACAGAATTCCCAATCCCTCTATTTTTGTCCACCTGCATATTTTATTTCCTTCACAGGTTAATTGTACACTATTTCAAAGTCTGATTCTTTTTGTACAGCAAAATAACTGTTTGAACATGTATACATAGAATGTATTTAACTTATACTTTAACATATTTAACATATATTGGTCAACCTACCATCTGGGGGAGGGGGTGGGGGGAAGAAGGGGAAAAATTGGAGCAAAATCCTTCTAATTTTGTCTGCCTGCATTTTGGATTTCCTTCACAGGCAAAACAACTGTTTGGACATGTATACATATATTGTGTTTAACATATACTTTAACATATTGAACATGTATTGGTCAACCTTCCATCTGGGGGAGGAGGGAAGGAGGGGAAAAATTAGAACAAAAGGTTTGGCAATTGTCAATGTTGTAAAATTACCCAAGCATATATCTGGTAAATAAAAACTATTAATAAAAATTTTAAAAAAGAAAAATAACAAATTTAATATCCTCAACTAAATACCAAATTAGAAATTCTGAAATTCAAAGAGGAGATTATTATAATTGAAAGTAAGAAAATTATTGAACTAATAAAACTAAGAATTGGTTTTATGAAAAAATTATAAAATATATATTATTTTGTCCAACTAAA